>NW_026877733.1:0-223185 GCF_032173495.1 Musca vetustissima | reverse complement strand
CCGCTTTGTCCTATGTCAGATAGTTCTACTGACATTGTCGCGTTGACTCCGGGTCATTTCTTGATTGGTGGTCCACTACTCGCTCCTCCAGAGCCCTTAATTACTGAACAGCCCTTGTCTATTGTGAACAGGTTTCGAAAAGTTCAGGCTCTAGTTCATCATTTTTGTTTGATATGGAAGGAGGAGTATTAGAAAACTCTCCACATGCGGTATAAATGGAAATTTCCGCAGAGAAATATTGAAAATAATGATATCGTCGTGATTAGACACGAAACACTTCCCCCGACGTCGTGGAAACTAGGTAGGGTCGAAAAAGTAATTCCCGGTCCCGATGGACATGTTCGCGTCGCCGACGTTCGTATAGAAAATGGTGTTGTAAAGCGGCCTATAACCAAATTGGTCGTTTTGACCGAATAAATTTCCATATTTTTTAACCTCCCTTTCCCATAGTAACATGGATAAAATTACATTTTTCGCTGATGATGGACTTGAGGACTACGAGGAATTGTTGGAGGATATCGATAGAGCTACAGGTTCCTCTGCCCCGGTAACTACTGCCACCATTGATTCCCCGATTATAGTTCAGGAAGCTATGGACACGTCTGAAAACAATGCAGTTCCTCTATCTCCGGTACCGGTACCTACGGCCACCAAATTGATAAATGCTCCTGCTGTCACTAAAGCGGCACTGGTTTCTGAACCAATGATTTATCGCTGCAAATTGTGCGACGGCAGACATCCACTTCGCTTTTGCGACAAATTTTTAGATCTGCCTATGGATAAGCGACACAGGGCAGTCGTACTGCATGGTTACTGCATACGATGTCTGGCACGGTCCCACCTGGCGAAAGATTGCCGCAGTCGAAGCACTTGTCGTATGTGCAATGAACAACATCATACGTTGCTTCATGATGGTCCGAAGTCCTTTCCCAAAAAGTCCGTATCTCGTCCTGCTCGTAAGCATCGTCCGTATCAGAAGCCCAGGGTCCGTCCGCATGATCGGTCCGAATCCCATTCGTCTGATGCAATTTGTCCGTCTACAAACTACGATGCCTCTTCCCTAGGGTGACTGCCACTTGTTGGTGTGGTTTCGCTCTCCCCAAGTTTTGTCGTTCGCTTAGTAAGTTCTAAGTCGTCCATCCCAGTCCGCGGAATGATCAACCAATGTGTCAGACAGAATCAAATATGTACATCCTTGGTACATAGTCTGCGACTGCCCTGTTCGAAAGTGGATGGTATGTCGTTTTGCCGGTTTACCATTCACTCTACCTATGATTCCGCACAATCCGTCGCAGTGACAGCTTGAGTGTGTGACATGGCACAGGTTTACACCCCTCCTGAAGCGGTACCGGAGAGAATTAAGGATTCCTATCTTGGTCTCCCTCTAGCGGATCCTCAATTTTATAAAGTTGGACGAGTGGCTTTAATATTGGGTCCGGAGCTGTATTCGAAAATTATGACCAGCCGTGTCCAGACCTTCCCCGGATTACCGATGGCTCAGTACACCATATTTGGATGGGTACTATCTGGGGTGTGCAATACCTAAAAAGGATCCCTAATGACCCTATATAGCCGCGGGGTCCCTAATGGCCCGATCGTCCGCGGGGTCCCTAATGGCCCGATCGTTTCGCGGGGTCCCTAATGGCCCGATCGTTGCCAAAATATATTTATCGCGGGGTCCCTAATGGCCCGATCGTCTCCAGGGTCCCTAATGGCTCATACGTCTTAGATTTAAGGAACCATTGAAAAAATGAAGTACCAAAAAAAAAAGAAAATAATAAATATAATGAATTAAATATATATATATATATATATATATATATATATTATGATGATACTTATATTATAAATGTATCTTTTCGGTTTCAACATCCCGATAATGTTGAAAGGTGGGCGCCTAATGTTTAAGTTAGACATTAGTTTTTGTTTGTTAAATAAAGGTCAACCTATTGTGACCTATATTATCGTTAAAATCTGCCCCCTCCGTAATATTACATCCTTGTGAGAATTACATTGCAGATTTTAACGATAATATTTCGTTAAGTTTATGACATTTCCCACCTCTCATCATCTTATACTCACTCTCTTTGTGGGATCGTTGAACGCCAGAAGCTTTTTCGTAAGCATACGCAGATCGTGCGAATTGTAAGGTAAAATTGTTACACATTTTATTTTTTATTTAATAAATATTTAGGTATTTGGCTTATTGTCGAATACCAATTAATAAACCAAAAAAAACTATTGTGTTTTTATTATTGGTTTTCCTATTTTCCTTTTTTATTTACATTGACGTAAACAATAAGAGTAAATGGTAGTTTGGCTTATGCTAATATTTCATATGATGAACGATTCCCGATAGTATTACCAAACTCATCGCATTTTTATAAGATATTTTTGGAGTTCATTCATACAACAATGCTGTATGCAGACGTATCGTTAATGATGACAACCGTTCGAAGCCAATTTTACATTCCAAGTTTAACACGGTCAATAAAGAAAATAGTAAATGGTTGTATAGTTTGTACATGATATAAGAAAAAACAAGTGAAAAAGCGTTAAGTTCGACCCCATGTATCTTCGGACCAACTTTGTTTCAAAAATTTTTGATTTCACCCAAACTTTGCTTATCTTATTATTTCTCCCAAAATTAGTTCAAGTTCGAACATGGGGAATATCGGTCCACTCCTTCTGCTACCTCCCACGCAGGGGCTGGGCCTAAATGCGGGTTACCGTTCATATATATGAATATATATAAGGTTAATAATCGAACCTTATGTTCTAGTTTTTTTCGTATCTTCCGCAGATGAAATGATTAAAATAGAGTCTTAGAAACAAACCCAAACACGTATCAAATCATATAACTATTTTAATATAAAAATATGGGGACGACCCCAAAAAGGAAGCGAATATTAACAATTTCTGGTAGGGAGATTTGTTACCATATACGACTACAAATACCAAATTGCAGCGACTTCGGATGATAAACGCGCTCAAGAACCCCAAAATACCGAAAATTGGGGGTACCCTTATATGGGAGCTATGCTTAAACGTGGACCGATATATCACATCTTCGAATTTGACCTGCCTGCATACAAAAGACAACCCTATGCAAAATTTTACCACCCTATCTCAATGCCTTCAGAAGAGTGCGTGATTACAACAGACGGACGGACGGACATGACTAGATCGTCTTAGAATTTTACCCTGATCAAGAATATATATACTTTATAGGGTCTGTTTAGGCGAGGGACTTGCTCTACTCCTCGCCGATATGGTGATGGAGGGGGATGTGCAAGGAATTAACTCAAGGGAGCGGGGTGAAACAACAACGAGAGCTCCCAGGCAGTTAATGGTGAAGGTGGTGATTTGCGTGTGTTGGTGTAGGCAGAAAAGAGAATAAACAAATAAATAAAACACAAGTATTATTAGAAATAATCTATTGGTTTTATTGGAGGCTCTTTTCCTATTACAATAAATAAATTACCTTATGTAATTTATGGTGGCGGCGACAGAGGCCTGTTAATATAACGCGTAGACCTTATTTGATAGTAGAGTCCAAGTTGACTCTTCGATAGCTACAAGACAAGTGAAGTGAGAGTTCTTGTGATCGCAGAGGATCGCTTGTCTATTTCTACTAATACATATACATATTCCAATGAGTAAAAATAGCAAGGAGAGCAAAACAACTACTTCCCCCGCTGGTAGGTCATCCGCGCCCTACGGTATCCGCAGAGGGAATGTGTAGGGGAGATGCCAGTAATGCCAATTAGCATCCGCGATTGATCCAGCTCAGGAAGTGGTGTCAGAACATATCAAACTTATACATTCCGGCCCCCTTGCTACGACCGATTAAGTAGCAATAAAGTGGAATGTGGGTTAGTTAAATCTTTAATTGAACGTAAATTCAGATTTCAAGTGAGCTGTTAAAAGTTACCAGTTACTAGATTAGCGATATGTATAGCAAATAGGCGATGTCTATGTTCAAAACGATATTTGCATTTACTAAAATGGTCAATTTCAACTTCGGTGCGATATTAGGTGCTAGTAAGGGGAGGAAGCGAACCGGTGAGTAAGTACCCGAAAATAGACTTTTGGGCCAACAACGAATTCAAAACAATTTTTGGGGGTTCAGCTTCCAATATTTGGGGGTACAAATCAGCGCCAAGTAGCAAATCTATTGGGCTGCCATCAAAGGTATCAGCTAAATCTAAAGGAATTTTAGATTTCAACATCGAAATAGGTGGAGGTGAAGACAATTTCCTCTTAACACTAGGCCGAACAAGTGCTTTTGCTTTAACAATTTTAGAATTTTTAGGGGACGACAACTGTAGAGAACAAACTTCTCTTGGTGTAGGTGATTTGAAATCTTTCTTCGAGTCAACCGAAATGCCAATGGCATTTTTAAGTTTTCTACTAACAATAGATACCTTTGAAGAAGGATCAATAATGGCACGCGTAGGATGCGTTTTTCCATTATGAACTATATTAACAACTGCTGTTCCTAAGAGAACACTGGTATCTTGTGAGGGGTGAGGTATCTGGTGATTCTTACGTTTTTTGTCGGAAGACCGCGGCAACAAAGAAGATTCTCGACTTTTGACTTTAGTAAAAGTCGGAGAAGGGGTTTCCGAAGAACGCGACAACAAATTTTGTCCTCGACTTTTGACCTTGGTGAAAGCCGGAGGACTTTTGGAAGAAGCAATAACGGTGAAGAAGGCTGTGGTGTCTCTGTTTGCACACAATGCAACTAAATTTGCTTTTGCAGTCTTTTACTGCATGACCACGGGATAGGCAATTTATACAACACTTATTTTTCTTCAGAATCAAAAATTTGTCCTCAAAGGAAAGTTTTAAAAACTGGGGGCAAAGTCGCAGATGATGACTCTGATTAGGACAAATGGTGCAAGATGTTGTTGACGAAACTGTAGTTCGATCAGAGGTAAGACATTTTGAATTATGTACCGACAACAATTTAGGTGGAAAGACATTTTGCTGTGACTTCTTCGAAGAGTTGGGAGAAGCCATTTTCTTTTGCGATAACAATACATTTTCGTAAGGGAGGATATTTTCTATGCACATCAAAGTTTGTATTCTCTCTGTTAGAAATGTATCTAATTTTCTCCAGGTAGACAATGACGATTTGATTTTGATACTTTGCTCCCACAGAGTCAAAGTTAATTTTGGCAAACGCTGCAAACAAACAAATACAATAATTGGATCCCACTGATCCGTGGCAACGTCATAGACGGACATTGCAGCAAGGCAACTATTTATGCCACGTTGGATAGTTTTAAGGCCAGAAATAGTTTCAATCTCGACGGAGGGGATGTCAAACAAAGATTTGAGGTGACAATGTACTATGATACGTTTGTTTTCATAAGTATCTGAGAGAGCTTTCCACGCTAAAGGGAAACTACAATTGGTGAGTGGAAATTTGGAAATGATTTCGCGAGCCTCACCGGTGGTCTTCTGCATTAGATGACAGAGACGTTCAATGTCAGATAAACAACAATTATTTATAAAAAGGGTGGTGAAGAGATCCCGGAAGGTGGGCCAAGATATGAAATCCCCAGCAAAAACTTCAATGTCGATAGGTGGGACAACAAAACTATGATTATCGACAGGTGGGCAAGTGTAGCTATTGGAGGTGGTAGAAGATTGAATTTCGGGAGCAACGAGAGAGGTGGTGGACTGCACAGAAACCGAATCGACGGATTTGCTCGAGAGCAAACCGGAAGGTGAACAATTCAACAATGTGCTTGATGGATTGGAGGTACTACAATTGGATGGAGGTGGTGAAATTAAAGAAACTATAGCCGGTGGAAAATTATCATTAATGGGAGATTTAAGGCGATCGAGATGCCGATTTATTGTGGTTAGACACCAGGAATACGCAATAAATGCAGTATTATATTTTTCCTCTACGACATCAATATTATCTGTCTGTGCAGTCTCGGATGTCGTGAGGTATGTTTTGCACTCTTCGTACGTGCAATGAACTTTATTCCACAGCTCTCGAATCTCTGAACTACGAATTTCGAGATTGTAGACAGAATATGTGGATTCTTTAATATTTTCAAATGCTGCTACACTTTTCAAAACAATTTCAGTAGCTCTAATGAAACGAGTAAGAGGAGTTATCGACATTTTGTTCCTGAAATGTGAAAACCCGCAAAACGAAATTTCTCAATTGAAGAATAAATAACAATTAATTAAATGAAAAAATCCCAAAATTTAACAAAGATTGCTATAGCTCAACCAAAAAATGCAAATTACAACAAAACCTCCAATAATATTAACAAAAATAACTATAATCTCTAGTGTTAATGTAGCACAAAGGTAGGGAAAATTAGAAGAAACTTCCCCTAGGTGACAAAACTACTTTAATGCGACCACAAATGCAATTATTTGTTCCAAATGTTCAACGAAATTCCTCAAACTTTGCAAATTCTACCAATGGTAGGGTGTATTTGAGGCGGTGAATGCCAAATGTAGGGTGCAGGTGTCAAAAATTTAAAAAAACTCACAAGGAGTACTCAAAGGTTCAAAAATAATGAGTAAAGACAACCAAAACAATGAATAAATATTCCAAAAATTAATACTTTTACTCAAGTATTATTTGCTCTAATAGAGTGCAATAGCTGCCGACTGTAGGGTACAAATGTCCCAAAATATCAAATACCCTACCAACAAACAGTAATTATTTCGAAAAGATTCAAAAAATAATTTTAATATTAATTTTTGCAAATTCACAATTTTTGTTGCTTGGTACCACTGTGCTGTAGTGTGGTGAATAACGAATATCACACAAAACAAAACACAAGCGACGATAGCAGAGAAATGTTTATGCAGGTACGCACCCACACAACACACGACGCGAGAAACGATCCAACAGTGAGAGTTGGAGCCGACAACAGTTGTTGGTATATTTTCTACTATACCAAGGTGACGCTAGAAAAAGGCGCGTGGAATACACGTGTGTTGTTGTTGTTGCAAAATGACTGTGCAAATTCTCCAGTGAGAATTGATCAATACAGTAGAACAACAATAACAACAAGGAATATTTGGTTGGTGGTGGAGTAAGTAACAAATAAACCAAACAACAAGACAGTGGACTGTTAGGTTACAAGTGTTGTTATTGTATTTTGGAGTAATAGGTGGACAAGAGATGAGATGTTGTTATTGCAAATATTACAAAATTTAACTTTGCTTGTTAGAACAAACAAGGGGGGATAACAACACGAAAAATTCGTTTGGTGGGTGCGAATTTAAACAACAAATAAACCAAACGACCAAAGTGCGCTCTGCATCTGATCGGCAGTATTAAAGAATATTATTCAGAGAAAATGTTCATAAAGAAATTAAAGATTATGATTTATGCACAGTCACTTTTGGCATAAATGTGCACTCTATTTGGCGATTCGCACATTGTTGCAATTGGCAGAAGAGTTGAGAGGAAAATATCCCATTGCAATGAAAAAGATGACGGAAAATCATCCGAGTTTGCTTTTAATCAGAGGATTTATTGAATGAAGAATTTCAGAGAATTGAAAATATGAGTTCAACTAAAACATTAGGTATTCGGTGGAATGCAATTGTGGACTCATTCTCATATAATATGAAATCACTAGAGGTGACTGGCCCTATAACTAAAAGGAAAATCTTGTCAACAGTTTCAAAACTATTTGACCCAGCAGGTTGGTTAACGCCTATAATCGAACAGGCAACAATTTTGTTGCAAGACCTTTGGTTAGAAGGCATTAACTGGGATGATAAAATTTCTTGATCCACTTTGATTAAATAGAAGAATTTCGTTCATAAATTTTCAAAAATTGATTCAATACAAATTCCAAGATGGATAAATTACTGCCTACAGGGCACAGTTGAGTTACATGGTTTTTGTGGTGCATCAGAGAAAGCATATTTGCTACATTATACATTCGTATGAACACAGAGACTAACACAACAGTAAGATTATTGATTGCGAAAAGTAAAGTTGCTCCGTTAAAAAAGTAAGTTTACCGAGTCTAGAGTTTTGTGGTGCCGTATTGCTCTCTTCTTTGGTAAAATATGTTGTCTCCAATTTAAATATTAAAGATTATTCTGTGAATTTGTGGACAGATTCTACAATCATATTGGCATGTTCGCAAAAACATCCATCCACATGGAATACATCTGTTGCAAACAGAACTGCAATAATATTTCAAAATGTTGAAAACGCTGCATGGAGACACGTATCTACAAAATGCAATCCAGCAGACCTTGGAACTAGATGTTCCAGTGCCGAAGATTTATGCAATAACTCGCTATGGTGGAATGTTCCAATTTGGTTACTTAGTCCCGCAATTAATTGGCCAAAACCAAAAACAATTGATGATGATAATTATATTATAAAGAAATTTTCGTCTTACAATAATGTAGTGTGGGTTGAAGGATATATATACCGCATGAAAAACCGTCAAAGAAAAAATTAAAAATCAGAGTTGTCAAATGGGAAAATTCTATCTCACGAAGAGTTAAACCATGCAAAACTGGTTCTTGTCCGAATAACCCAAATGTTTCATTATCCTCAAGAGTATAATGATTTAAAAATGCAAAAGAAATTTCACGCAAAAGTACACTGCGTGCACTAAATTAATTGTTGGATAAAGTTGACATAATAAGAGTAAATGGTAGTTTGGCTTATGCTAATATTTCATATGATGAACAATTCCCGATAGTATTACCAAACTCATCGCATTTTTGTAAGATTTTTTTGGAGTTCATTCATACAACAATGCTGCATGCAGACGTATCGTTAATGATGACAACCGTTCGAAGCCAATTTTACATTCCAAGTTTAAGACGCTCAATAAAGAAAATAGTAAATGGTTGTATAGTTTGTACACGATATAAGAAAAAACAAGTGAAAAAGCGTTAAGTTCGGTCGGGCCGAACTTTGGATACCCTCCACCATAGATACTGACAGGTACTTGAAATAAAAATATAGGGAACATACCAAAAAGTGTACCTATATCGACATTACTACAAACCGATTATGGTTCTAAATATTGGTCCTAGACCACATGTATCTTCGGACCAAATTTGTTTCAAAAATTTTTGATTTCGCCCAAACTTTGCTTGTCTTATTATTTCTCCCAAAATTAGTTCAAGTTCGAACATGGGGAATATCGGTCCACTCCTTCTGCTACCTCCCACGCAGGGGCTGGGCCTAAATGCGGGTTACAGTTCATATATATGAATATATATAAGGTTAATAATCGAACCTTATGTTCTAGTTTTTTCGTATCTTCCGCAGATGAAATGATTACAACAGAGTCTTAGAAACAAACCCAAACACGTAACAAATCATATAACTTTTTAATATAAAAAGGGGGTTATATGGGGACGACCCCAAAAAGGAAGCGAATATTAACAATTTCTGGTAGGAGATTTGTTACCATATACGACTACAAATACCAAATTGCAGCGACTTCGGATGATAAACGCGCTCAAGAACCCCAAAATACCGAAATTTGGGGGTACCCTTATATGGGGGCTACCAGAAAAAGTGGACCTATTTTTGTGGAGACATTTAGTACCCAATAAGAACCCAATGTACCGAATTTCAGTCTATTCGGATGATAAACGCGCTCAAGATCCCCAAAATACCGAAAATTGTGGGTACTGTTATATGGCAGCTATGTCTATACGTGGACCGATATATCCCAGCTTCAAACTTGACCTGCATGCAGAAAAAAGACAAACCTATGCTAAATTTCAGCACCATATCGCAATTCCTCCAGAAGATAGCGTGATTACAACGGACGGATATGGCTAGATCGTCTTAGAGCAAGAATATATATACTTTATAGGGTCGGAAATGAATATTTCGATGAGTTACACACGGAATGACAAAATGAATTAATACCATACTATGGTGGAGGGTATAAAAAAGTCAAATTATGGCAGCACTGCCATTAGAAAGAACAACTTTAACTTTGTCATTTACTTATGAAGGAGAAGATTTTGCAAGTCCATTTTAGATAAAATCTGGGACATTAAGGAATTCACCGTATCAAAAGTCATACGTGTTTATATTTGTATGTTTTCCAACAAAGGCAGTTCACCTAAGGGCATGCTCAACATTATTCGGTAGATAATTTAGCTAAATTTTCAAGATTCATTGGGCTACCAAAATGTCTTATGTCCGATGATGGAATCAATATTATCGTATTCTTATGGCAGAGTATCAGAATTTCTTAAAATGTCCTCCAAAGAAATTTCAGAGAAATATGTTATCAATGGCTTCGAATGGAAGTTTATTCCTCCTAGCGCCCCGCACATGGGAGGACTATGGGAAGCGGGAGTAAAAAGTTTCAAGACACATTTCCAAAAGTAATGAAAGACAGAAAGTTCAATTTGAAGAATTTTCTAGTATTTTGGTTAGGATAGAGAGTGTTTTAAACTCCAGAGCCGTAACGCCGATATCAGAAGATCCATAGGATATGGAAGCATTAACCCCAGCACATTTTCTCAGAGGTGGACAATTTATATTCGCAGATGATTTATCGCTGATAAGTTGTTTGGAGAAAGTAAAAGCCCTACATCATTGTTTTAGCCAGAGGTGGAAAACAGAATATATACAGGAGCTGCATATAAAGTATAAGTGTCAATACCCTAAAAGAAATATCGAGGAAAACGATTTTGTGTTGTTAAAGGATGAGCTACTGCCACCAAACGACTGGATGATGGGACGTGTGGTAAAAGTGCATGAAGTGTACGACAATAATGTAAGAGTAGTTAATGTAAAAACTACAACAGGTATCATATCACGTCCAATTATCAAATTATGTGTACTTCCGGCGAGTGGTTCTTAGTAGAAAGTAGTGTATGTGTTGCGATATGCTTTGCGTTGTTTCTCTTTATATCCATAACAGTTTATAGTCATGAATATGGGACAAATGGAACAATGCCGGGTGTGCTTTGGCACTCATCCCTTGAGGTCTTGTGCAGCCTTCAAGATGATGTCTGTAGAATAGATAGAGTTTGTAGTACTTTCTCACAAGAACTGTATAAATTGCTTGGGGCGAAATCATTTTGTCTGCAATTGCCTATTGACAGTCAGTTGCAGAATGTGTGGTTGTCGACACAACACCTTGCTGTACCATACGACTATAACAACGAAAATGGGAAATGTTAATCAAAACATTGGACAACTGCCGGCAGCAAGATACCCCCAATACACCAACCAAAGAGAGGCGCAACTCCAACAGCAACAGGAAATGCTCAGAAGTCTTCAACCACGGCACACACCAGAGCATACAAGGCAACCGGTAGCTCAGCAACATCAACAAGAAGCAAAACGACTTCAACAGGAAGCAAAAGAACTTCAGATGAAGGCAAGGGAATTAGAAAAACAAGCCGGAATAATTAAACAACAGGGCAAGAAACAGCAAAAGCGAAGCAAACAGCAAGCCAATCAAAACCCACATGCCAAACCAAAAACGAACACGCAAAGCGTGTCATAATTTGGACAGACAACATTTTTTATTAATCTGTAATTTGATTTTAGTCTAATTTTGGTTCAAATTATACAGATTTTAAAAATATTTTGGAAAAAAATTATTCGTTGACCCAAATTGCTCTGCAAATATTAAATCCTCCATAATCAAACTTCACACATAACTCTTCTCTAAGTTGATTGGAAAAAAAAAATTTGCGATCTCAAATGTTTCTTAATTGGTACTATTATTGGTTTACTAATTTCTTCGTTGTTTTAAAAATTTATATTGTTGTTTCCTCAATACCGAACTTAAGAAAAAATATTTGCTCTTTGTTGGAATTTCTCTTCAACAGACCCGAAATTACTTGGCTTTGAAAAATATAACCTCATTTTATTAGCGAAATATCTAAATTTTCCAATCCGAAATTGGAAATTGGCAATTTAATTTTTGTAGAAAAAATTAATTATTGCAATAACCAAAAAATAACTATTTTTGTGAGTTATTTACTAACCTTTTTGGTCATTTCAAATATTTGTTAAGAAATACAAGACACACAATTAACCATGGATAAGATCAAGTGTGAAAAATTCAAGAATTGCGTCACAGATCTTTTGGATTTTACGGAAATATCGTCGGCAAAGAAGTCAGATAACAACATTTTCACTTTCGAGTGGAGTTAGACTCATTATGGGACCAAGTCAAGAAGGCATATTTCGAGTGTCGTGATCATGTACCACAGGAAGGAGAAATCACAATCGACAAGACAAAACTCAGGACTCGTTACAGGGAAGCCATGGAAGGTTATAAAACTTCTTTAAGTTCACTAAACGAGGAAATTCAGACGATCAAGGATAAAAATATGGAAGATAAAACAAAAAAGGAGTCAGGAATATCGCCTGAATTTACGTCAGAGTCCAGATTACCGCCTTGCGACACAGATACATTCAAAGGAGGATATACTGAATGGCCCACGTTCCGAGACCTCTTTTCAGCGATATATATCCAAAATACTAAACTGAGCAATGTTGAGAAACTCTTCCATTTGACACAAAAGACGACAGGAGAAGCGAGAGATATTATTAGACACGTTCCACTTACTAATGATGATATTGAGTTAGCGTGGAGAAATCTTACAGAGCGATACGAAAACAAAAGGATGCAGGTCAACGAACAAATAAAAATTCTGTTTAATTTACCCAATGTCACATCAGACTCAAGTTGCACAATACAAAAGCTACAGCGTACAGTAAATAGTTGTCTTCAAATCCTAGAAACACTTGATGTAGACATAAAAGGTTGGGACCCAATACTTATTTATCTTTGCTCCACTAAATTACCTCGTCATTTCTTGGAAAAATTTGAAAACACATTAAAAGATATCAAAACTTTGCCCACTTGGGAACAGGTCAATAATTATTTGACCAACAAATTTAAAACCCTAGGATCTGTTGGAAATATCAAACCAACAAACCCAAAATATACTCAACAACATTTAGAACACAGTAAAAAATTAAAATTCACCAATAGCTTTCAAACTAATACATGGCAAAATACTCAAACACAGGGGGGTAAAACGAATAAACAAACTTCGAATCCACATTCCAAGACTCAAACAGTACAAAATTGTCCACTTTGCAAATCAAATCACTTTATTAGAGATTGCCCTCGATTTATAGAGAAATCAGTGAACGACAGAATTCACACAGTAAAAATTTCACATCTTTGTTATAATTGTCTTTCGTCAAACCATGGCGTTAGAGAATGCAAAAGTAGTTTTGGATGTCGAAACTGCAATATGAGACACCACTCGATGCTGCATAAGGGAACGGAAACCCAACAACAAAACTTTGCTCGAGATGAAGTACGCCCTAGTACTAGTGCTTCAGCTCTCACAAATATTATACAGTCCACAGAACCTGCGAATATTACAACCTTGACCCTACAAGAACATAGAATTTGCGAACATAACCCTAGTTCAACCTTGTTTTTACTGCTGTCGTTCAAATCAAATACAGAGGAAATCATACGATGCCCGAGCAATTATCGACCCTGGCTCACAATCTACGTTTATTTCAGAAAAACTTAAAAACAAATTGAATTTGCCTACCAAGAAAAACCTAGTTCATGTTACAGGATTGAGCCAAATTTTATCCGAAACATCAAAAAAATCTTGTCTCTTCACTTTACGATCTCGTTTAGACCCTAGCTTTGAATTAGATGTATGGGCGCCAGTATTAAAGACCCTCCCATCTAATTTACCTCCACAAAACTTTGAAAATAATAAACTCACAAATGTAATTGGACTCCATTTAGCAGATCCCAATTTCCACATAAGTCAACCTGTTGATCTTCTCATAGGAATGGATATAGGTCCTCTCCTATTCAAAATTGGGACCCCTATGCAATCTCTTGGTCCATTTTTATTTCCTTGTTTACCACAACTGCTATAGAAAAGATAATTACACGTTTTTGGGAGGTGGAAGAGCCCCCAAAAAGAGTTTTGCGGTCAGAAGATGACTTATTCTGTGAGCAAAACTATACCACAACAACCATACGAAAAATTGCGAAGAATTGGGAAATTCTCGAAACATTGCCCTCGCACAGTTTTACAGAATGGAGAAAAAACTGTTAAAGACTCCTGATATAAAAGACTCATATGACAAAGCGATATTAGAATATTTAGATTTGGGTCATATGAGAAAACTTACACAAGAAGAAATAAATCAGACCCCAAACTACTATTTACCACACCATGCCGTCATTAAACCAGATCGTTTGACTACAAAACTCCGTGTAGTATTTAACGCATCTAGTCCTACTTCAAATAAAAGAAGTCTCAACGATAATTTGTTTGCGGATCCAATTCTCCAGCAAGTTCTTGTTTTGCAAATATTAAAATGGAGATTCTTTAAATATGTTTACAACGCTGATGTAACTCAAATGTACCGACAGATTCTCTTAGATAGAAAACAAACTAAATTCCAAAGAATACTACTCAGAAAGTCTCCAAACGACCCTGTGGAAGATTATGAACTTTTAACCGTTACATTCGGAGTAAATTGTGCACCCTTCTTAGCCCTTCGAACTCTTTTACAACTCGCTGAAGATATAAAAGAAACATTTCCTAAAGCTGCTAAAATTATATTACAAAATCTATATGTTGATGAGGTCCTAGCGGGAGGTCATTCGATAAAAGTAGCAATAGACTCACGAAAGGAACTAATTGCTGCCTTTGGATCTGCAGGGTTTCAATTAAGAAAATGGCCTTCAAATGAGCCCAAAATAATTCATGATTTGCCTAAAGATCAACTTTTACCATTAAATTGGCTAGATATATCCGAAAATGCTTCTACTAAGACCCTAGGTATCAGATGGAATATATCAGGAGATTGTTTCTCTTTCACATCACCTTCGATAGAAAATAAACTCAATTTCAATAAAAGAGAAGTTTTGTCTACCATTGCTAAATTATTCGACCCGTGTGGGTGGTTAGCACCAATAATCGGTGTAGCTAAATTAATTATGCAACAGATATGGTTAGACAAAATAAATTGGGATGACACTCTTACTACTATAACATCGATAAATTGACAAAATTTCGTTAAAAATTCTTCAATTAATGCTATAAATATTTCAAGATGGGTAAAATACATCCCAACGAGTCAAATTGAAATTCATGGATTCTGTGATGCATTTGAAAGAGCATACGGCGCGGCTTTGTATATCAGGGTTCTAAACAACAATAATGACATTGACACATTTCTTTTAGCTGCAAAAACCAGAGTTGCACCAATAAAAAAGATTTCGTTGCCACGACTCGAACTTTGCGGAGCAGCACTTTTATCAAAATTAGTTTCATTCATTAAAAACAATATTCAAATCCCAAATATCGAAATGCATTATTGGACTGACTCTACAATTGTTTTAGCCTGGCTCAAAAAACCTCCGTGCCATTGGAGCACATTTGTAGGAAACAGAATTTCCGAAATTACTGAAAATGTTGGAATTGAAAGATGGCGTCATGTTGACTCTGAAGCCAATCCCGCTAATGTCGCCAGTAGAGGATGTTCTCCAAATGATTTACAAACCAATAATTTATGGTGGCACGGACCGCAGTGGTTGAAATTTCCAAAATCCAGCTGGCCATCGAATAATATACCAGAAAATACAAATCTAGAAATTAAATCAGTTAAAGTTCTTACTCTTACCACTATAACTGCAGATGCTAAGATAGAACTTATAAAAAATCACCCACTCAAAAACTTCTCTATCTTGTCAAGAGCTTTTAGAGCATATGCTTATGTCATGCGGTTTTGGAGAAACACAGGTGTAAATAGAAGACACTTAAAGGTTTCATCTGATCTTACTTTTGAAGAAATGCAGCATGCTAAAAGGCTAGTTATAATTGTTACTCCAAAATATTATTTCGAAAATGAGTATAAATTACTACAGAAAAAATCAAAACTTCCTCCGACAAGTTGTCTTCTAACTCTGAACCCGTTTATTGACTCGAATGGCCTTATTAGAGCAAATGGTCGCCTTGTACAATCACCCGCTTTAGCATACAATGAGAGACATCCAATTTTACTGCCTTATTTTTCCAAAATATCACAATTGCTAGTTGAATTTACACATAAAATAACTCTACATGGCGGAAATCAACTCGTGACTCGAGTACTTCGCTCAGAATTCTGGATATTCAAATTAAAAATCTTAGTCAAAAAGATAATTCATCGTTGTAACACATGCATCTTATACAGAAAAACAAACCAAACTCAAATTATGGCTTCTCTTCACCAGAAAGAACATATCTTTCACGACCCTTTCATAACACAGGGGTTGACTTTGCAAGACCCTTTAATATCAAAAGTTTCACTGGTCGAGCTTGTTTAATCACGAAAGGTTATGTGTGTGTTTTGATATGCTTCGCTACGAAAGCAATACATTTAGAACCAACAAGCGATCTTTCAACACAATCATTTTTGAGGGCCTTTGCTAGATTCATTGGACGACGAGGTTGTCCCGCTTGCATATATTCAGATAATGGTACAAATTTTGTAGGTGCCTCTGAATCTCTTAAAAAAGATAAAGTTGAATTTATGAAAAATCTTACAACACAAATCATCAACCAAAATACCCATCAAAATCTAGAATGGAAATTTATTCCTCCTGGTGCTCCTTACATGGGTGGATTATGGGAGGCCGGAGTAAAATCCTTTAAGATTCATTTACGAAAAAGCATTCCAAAACTTAATTTTACCTTTGAAGAATTTAGTACAATATTAGCTCGCATAGAGGCTTGCCTCAATTCAAGACCCTTGAGTCCTGCTAGTGACGACCCAAGTGAAATAGATCCACTAACCCCACCTCATTTTCTCATTGGTACGCCTTTGCTAGCACCAGCCGAACCAGATATTTCCGACACAGAGATTTCGCATGCCAATCGCTGGAAACGGCTTAAAATTATTTCACAACACTTCTGTCATAGATGGAAAAATGAATACTTAAATGAATTACATAGAAGATATAAATGGAAGTATCAAAAAGGCAATTTAAAGGAAGGGGATTTAGTGGTTATCAAAGATGATCGCTTAGCGCCAACTGAATGGAGATTAGGAAGAATTATAAAAACATACAAAGGGGTGGATCAAAACATAAGAGTCGTAGATATAAAAACTTCCATTGGAGTAACTAGTCGACCCATAACAAAAGTTGTCAAATTATTTTCCGACTGACTAGTTGGACCTCCATTTATTATAAAATTTGGTACTCCCTTCTCCTCAATTACAGATATGGCTGCCTATCTACCACACCGGGACTGGGAAGAAGAGGAACGATCCCCCAATAACAGGCGCGACGAGCAGCAGCAGCCACCCAGAAGACGGCAACAATCCAGAAGCAGGTCTGGTCAGCGAGAGAGTAGGAGAGAGCGGCCCAGTTTCTGGCAATATTCCTGTGGGCCATGTCAAGACGATCATGCCATAAAGACATGTCCCAGGTTTCGTGAGCAAACTCCATACCAACGCTGGGAAACGGTAGAACGAAGATGGTACTGCCGAAACTGCCTGGCAAGGAGTCATCTAGCCCCAGATTGCTCCAGCTTGACTGGTTGTAGAAGGTGCGATTAGAGACACCACACCTTACTACATGGGGCTCCGCAGTTGGAAAATTCATTGCAACAAGCACCGATCGTTGTAGCACCATTTACATGGGACCTGGTGTTGGTTCCAACTGCTCTGGTGCGTGTTGTAGCCGAAAGTGTCGATTCTTGGAAGACTGTAAGGGCACTTATTTGTCAGTCGGCAACCATTTCCAAGATTGGATACTCAACGTTCCAAAGACTTGGTTTGCGATCATTCACGCACCAGAACCACCGATTTACAACATTCAAGATCATGGCCCGACAAAACAACAACACTTGGGCTTTGAAAGTCAACGCCTTGATCGCCGACGAATTGCCACGCAGACCCTACTCGGACCCTTTAATAGAAGACCCTACATCATATTTTAATTAACAAGCTCTCGCTGACCCAGACCCTCGTAGCAACATCCCCATAGACATAGAATTGGGCGCCGACACATACTGTGTATTACGTCAAGATGGATGTACTTCTGCAGGAATTGGCGATGTCCAGGCGTTCCAGACAAAACTATGATATGTATTTTCTGGTCCTATTAGAAATATGTCATCTTATTTAAACTATTATAAACTACTCGGACCCTTTAATAGAAGACCCTACATCATATTTTAATTAACAAGCTCTCGCTGACCCAGACCCTCGTAGCAACATCCCCATAGACATAGAATTGGGTGCCGACACATACTGTGTAATACGTCAAGATGGCTGTACTTCTGCAGGAATTGGCGATCTCCAGGCGTTCCAGACAAAACTAGGATATGTATTTTCTGGTCCTATTAGAAATATGCCATCTAATTTAAACTATTTATTTTTATCATTCACAGATATCACGGCGGGGGAGGCATGTACATGAAGGTACTCAAAACAAAAAAAATACGGTATGCTAAAATTTTGACCCAAAGTGTATGTGCTATTTAAATAGCACATCACTGTAACATAGCGGGATGCAAAAATGCGAAAACAAACACACACACATGCATTAATAATGCAACGTGTGTTGTTGTTTTGTTTTTCTTCTTTTTTGTCTAATTCCATTCAGCACTGGAAACGTCACAGTTACAAACAGGCTAGCTGTGACGTTGACAAAAAAGAAGAATTCATTCGAAGTTGAAAAGTAAAAGCGATCGTTGCCATTCCCCGTGTTAACAAGTGAGAAACAAACAAAACCTCTTGAATAAAAATAAAAGTTAAATTTAAAGTGAAAATTTATACCTACCTCTAAATATAATACTTACCTTTGAATAATACTTACCTTTGAATATACTTACCTTTGAATATACCTACCTTTGAATATACTTACCTGTGAATATTAAATTATAATTCTAAACATAATATACTTAGCATTGTATATACTTACCTGAGAATATTAAATTATAATTTGCTAAAGTGAAATAAAACAAAAAATGAAAGTTTTCAGTGGCAAGTGAAATTAAAAAGGCTAAGTATCAAACATGGGGGATATCGTTCCACTCCTTCTGGTACGTCCAACACAAGGGCTATGCCTAGACCTAAATCCGGGCTATAGTTCATTGTGGAACCTTACGTTCTAGTTTTTTATCTCGATATGCTCCCCACGTGAAATGATTACAACAGAGTATATATATACATATATATAGTATATATCTCCAGAAAATATTTATGTGTAAATTATGACGCCGAAAAATTCCGCCAAAAAAATTTTAATATGACGGTTATGTATTCATATGGAATAGTACGTGTGTGTCTTTAAATTATGACGCCAAAAAATCGCGCCATAATTTATATATACGCTTTGTATTTAATGTATGTAAATTATATGAAATAGGAATTCCAAAAAAATTCCAAATTTTCCAAAAAATTCAATTATGTTATGTATTGGTATGAGTCAGTAATTTTTCCCAAATCAAATATGGTGCAAAAACATGTTTAATTCAAACAAGTGAAAAAGCGTTAAAACAAAAAAAACAAAAACAAAGAACAAGCTTACAAACTAACGATTGAGCCATTAGGGACCCCGCGATTATACAGATCTTCAAGTATCTGTTGTACAAAAGGGCCATTAGGGACCCCGCGGTTGAATGAGGCCAGAAAGGACCTGTGATACGAAAGGGCCATTAGGGACCCCGCGAAGCGATAGAGCCATGAAGGACCCCGCGAAACGAAAGAGTCATTAGGGACCCCGCGAAACGAAAGGGCCATTAGGGACCCCGCGATTTGTGAGCCAAATTTTGTGACATTTGTTGAGGGCCGCCTTACAACGATTTCGTACAATTTACGAAAAGAATTTATGTTATAGGACCTGTAATTATTTTGTATTTTGAGCGAGCAGCGATACAGACGAAAGTTGAAAGCTATGATTTTTTACTATTTGTGGATACAAGTCTGCTCCTATCAAAATATCTTCTGGACGAGATTCAAGAAAGTCGGGATCTGCCAAAACTATGTTTGACAAATCCGATTTGGTCCGATGTAATCGAAGAGGATGGAAGATTTCCCGATATGGAATCTACTACCAAGGCTGACGTTTCTAAACTGTGAGACCTATTAAAACGACTGCTAAGTTTCAACAAGCACATTTTTCGACATGTAGTAGCGACAGTACAATTTACTCCGCGAATTGTTGAAATTGTGGATTTAACCGGTAGCTTCAATTTCTTCTGAAGTCGCTCGGAAATGAAAGACGACTCAGAAGCCGGATCTATTAGCGCCCTAGCAGTAAAACAAGCTCCAAGGTTAACAATATTTACCATGGCTGTTCCCAACAGAACTGCTTTGTTCTGCGTGGCGTGAAATGTTTGTCGAATAACAGTGCCGACCGATGCGGGTGGATCAATCACAGTGGAGGAGGACGAACAATTATGCAAACTTCGGGGTCGAAAGGTAGGAGCCGAAGACAATAAGTAGGAATTTGTGGGAGTCACCATCTGACTCGGACTGCTCACCATAGAGCTATCTCTGTGCAATAGAGTGTGATGTCTCTGATTGCACTTTCGACACTAACGACTATTACAATTTTTAACTTCGTGTCCCCTACGGAGGCAATTTACACACAAATGATGCCTCTTGACCAATTTAAATCTATCGGCAGGTGTACAATTTAAAAATCGATAGCAATAATGTAGTGTGTGTTGCTCTGAACAAAGAACACAACAAGAATCAGGCGACGAACGAGATTTAGATGATGCACATTTAGACGAAACGGAATTGATTTTATTATTCGATTTTGACACATTGTTAACATTTCTCATTTCATGCAAACACAGAAGAGTACGAATTCTCTCTGTCAAGAATGCATCTAACTCTTTCCAAGATGAAAGAGACGATTTGGATTTAACACTTTGCTTCCATAAAGCGTGTGTCAATTTGGGCAATTTTTGTAAACAAATGAATACCACGATCCCAATTATCCGTTGGTATGTTATAGATTGCCATTGCGGAAAGACAACTATTAATTCCGCGTTGAATGGACTTTAGGAAGTGCGAATAAAGACTTTAAATGACTAAGTGGAATTCAAGGCATTCCACGCAGGTTCAAAACTCCGATGAGTTAGAGGAAATTTCGAGACGATTTCTCGAGCCTCACCACTAGTTTTACTCACCAGATGACATAGACGCTCAATGTCTGTCAATCTGGAGTTCTTAATATAAACCGCACTTAACAAATCTTTGAATGTGGGCCAAGATAGAACATCTCCTCTGAAAATATCAATATTGCAAGGAGGTATTGCGAGATTGTGAAAGTTATCTACATTTGAATGATCAACAATAAAGCAATTTTTTACAAATAATGAGATAATTCTAAGTTCAAGAAAAATCAACGAGAATATTATACAAAATAAATGTCCAAATGAAATGAAATCTACACGAAAACGATAAAAACTTTCAAAAATGAAAATAATAATTCAAAAAATATTTCAAAATTAACAATTTTTTTAAAAATTAACGACTCTAAAACCAAAAAGCTAATTAAATTATATAAATTTGAATAAAATATATCTAGATATCAATAAATCTCACGGGAATTGCTTTATGTTTTAAATACAATGGTGAAAATACACAAAAATCAGGGATAACTTTAGAGAAAATCCACAAAAACAACTATCAATTATAGCTGACAGTCAACAAACTAACTACCAATTGTAGCGTATAAATTACTAAATCAAATAAAGAAGCTACCGAATGTAGCGTTTTTATAATAAAATTGCTATAAAATGCAAAAAATTATTAATATTTACACAAAATCGATATGCAACGATCTGCCAAATATATACCCTACACAATACAAAAGTCCAAACGACCGATTGTAGAGCATAAAAATATTCACAACAAATATTAAAATCCAAAAAAATAAATAATATGCAACTATATGCACAATGAAACAAAAATAAGTTATAAAAATCGAATAAATTATTAATAGGCAACAATATGCTAAATAAGCACCCTACACTATACAAAAGTCCAATTGACCGATTGTAGGGTTCGCAGGATTTTAAAATGTCCAAAATTATGTAAATATTATGACACAAATATTATATTTACCATAAAATATAATGATGTGTGTCACTGTCCTAATATACCAGCCGGGGACTGTGTAATAATACACTGGCCGGAGACACCAGAAAAGGGAATATGCGAAAATGTAATATGTATGCTGGCATACGTGTGTATATTTATTTCCATGCAAGCGACTGGCTGACCAACTAGCCAGAACAACAAAGCGACGATGCTGGAATATGTAACTATACGTACGTGTGTAAATCCACAAATAGGCAGCCACGAATAGGCTGTAAACGTACGTATGTAACACGCGTATATATAAATATATTATTGTATATGTTTGCAGGAGGTAATATGCAAAATAAAACGATCAATATGTATGTAATAAAGAAGATGTTCTTCAGCGATTTTTACCAAAACAAATTGAAGAACGTAAACGATAATTTCTCTACGAATTTAGAGAAAATCAAAAAGTAACCAAATATAAGAAGAATTATTACTTTTTGTTTTGGTACAAATATTCCCGTATGCCTGTCCGCGAATGGACTTTGACCGATCGTCAACAAAAGGAGGGAATCCGTGACGCGTTGTAATGACGGCCACACAAACAAACGAAACACTTTGTTGTTATTAATTTTGCTCACTGCACTATACGTACCAATAATTAATATAATATTTATGCTGTGGACTGTAATTGCAGCAAGCCAATGGTCTTATCCAAAAGAAGCCAATCCGTATCCGGCTCGAAGGACCAAATGTTAAGTCCGCACTATAGGGACTTGGGTGGTTGGCACGTACAGTGCAATGACAGGCTCTCCTAATAGATCCAGTACACGATAGTACTGGATAAAATATGTAAATAGAAATAAAACACGATATGTTTTTAGAAGGTTTGTCGACCAATGCCGATATTATTTTTTGTGGTAAACGATATTACCTTAAAACACAACGATATGTGTAGTGGCTTACAATAAAGCCTAGGTGATCACAACAAGATGTGTAGCTGGTAGGTTTCAACGAAAGTTAACCTAGTAATAATAATAATAACAATGTTGTTGACACAAAGATGCCTAAAGGTGGCGCAAACTGATAAATGTAAACAAATGTCCGTTGAAATCTGTCAGCTTCATACTATTACAAGGATGTAATAAAAAGGAGTAGACAGATTTCAACGGCTACGGCCTTTCAAATTAGAGGCTAACTATTTAACTATTTTAAATAGCAATTCTTGCTTAAACAGTGACCTTTCTACAAACTGATTATGTAAACCATAATGTACACCAAATAAAAATCGAAGCCATTTTTAATGGATATTTATACCCTCAGTCTTATGGCTAATGAGGGGGTATACACTTTGACACAGTTAAAATGTGCGTCATCGAAATATTGGTTTCAGACCACATGTTTTTTGGACCAAAACCGTTTCAGAAAATTTTGATTTCATCCAATCTTTTCCTTTATTTCTTCCAAACTTAGTTCAAGATGGGGAATATCGTTCCACTCCTTCTGGAACGTCCTAAATCCGGGCTATAGTTCATTATGGAACCTTACGTTCTATTTTTTTATCTCGATATGCTCCGCAGGTGAAATGATTACAACAGAGTCTTAGAACCAAACCAAAACCGCGGAACAAATCAGATAACTATTTTAACATCAAAAGGGGGTTATATGGGGACTACGCCAAGAAGGGGGCGAATATTATTAATTTTTGGTAGGAAGATTTGTAACCATATACGACTATAAAATACCAAATCGCAGCGAATTCGGTTGAAAAAGGCGCTCAAGAACCCCAAAACACCGAAAATTGGGTGTACGCTTATACGGGGACTATCTGCAAAAATGGACCCATATTCATAAGATTTTGTGTAGAGATTTGGAACCTACTAAGAACTCAAAATACTAAACTACAGCCAATACAGTGGAAAAATACTATCAAAACCCCCAAAATACTGATAATTAGGAGGTACCGTTATATGGGGGTACCAGAAAAAGTGGACCAAAATTTATAATTTTTATTGTGGCGACATTTAGTACCCAATAAGATCCTAATATACCAAATTTCAACGAATTCGGTTGAAAAATGCTAAAATACCGAAAATTGGGTGGTACCCTTATATGGGAGTTATGGCTAAACGTGGACCGATATATCCCATCTTCGAACTTGACCTGCCTGCAGACAAAAGACAACCCTATGCAAACGGAATGACAAAATTAATATACCCTCCGTGGTAGAGTATATAGAAACCCAAAATGGGGGGTCAATTTTCCAAAAAAAAAAAAATAAATAAATAATAAAATAAAAATAAAATATAAATGGCAGAGAAAAAAAACTTCAAAAAGTTGGCCACGCATTATATCCTCCTTTAAAAGAGTCAGTATCGCATGGTGGTAATCTTGATATTGGTGCAAAATCCGCTTCTGTGTTTAATTTATGTGCCATCTGAGACTCCCGTTTGGTTTTTTCCCCCAATTGCTGCATGCCTGTCTGGATTTGTCCATTTATGGAACTTGTCGCCTTTTTATAAGTGTCAATTGCCTCCAAATAATGTGTTCTCAGTTTATTTTTGTCCACTGGTTTATCATCGGCTTTTGGCACGTGATCACTGCACTCCACATACGCTCGCTTGACTTGATCATAAAATGAATTCAATTCCACTCTTGTAGCATCCAAAGAATGTACGTCCTCATCTGTTTTCGAAATTGTGAAAATTTAAGCAAAATCATGCAGATCGTTAACGCAGTTTGCAAATTTTTCACACATACGTTTTTCCATACTGATAATGTTGAGCGTTCGACTTTATGACAAATTTTGGCCTTGCCATAGCTCAAATCTCGAGGAAGTAAGTTTGTAATGGTTCAAAAAAACGTTTTAAAACAAGTTTACGGTATACAATTTTGAAGCTAATTCCCAAATTATTTGACCAAGGACAAAGAGAATTTTTTTTTGATTCTGAGTGTGTGTTCTTTGAATTACGATTAAGTTCAGTGAAAGGAAAGAAGAAAAAAATATTTGAGTCGAATATTTCTTCTTGAAGCCGTATTCTTTTTCGGCTTTCGACTTAGTTAATTTGTGGTGCAGTTCAAAGACAATATTAAATAGGAGAATCAAATAAAAAAAATCAAAGGTAGAAAAAATAAGTGAAAAAGCGTTAAGTTTGGCCGGGCCGAACTTTGGATACCCTCCACCATAGATATACGAACAGGTACTTGAAATGAAAATATAAACGAGATTTATGCCAAACACGATTCACTTGTTATACAAGAAAATATCGAAAAAATTCTCCAAAAAATTTAAGTGGGTAATTTCAATCCAACTTGTTCGATGGATTGCAAAACGAAATAGTTGTCCATTAAATGGTGTTTTGTAATCGAAGTAGACCCCAAAAAATATTATAAGTTTATTCCAAAATAGTTCAAGTTTTGAAGAATTTATCCAAATAAAAATTTTAAAAGTTTTCGATATATAGTAAAATATATATCTCCAGAAAATATTTATGTGTAAATTATGACGCCGAAAAATTCCGCCAAAAAATCTTAATATGACGGTTATGTATTCATATGACGCCAAAAATCGCCCCATAATTTATATATATACGCTTTGTATTTAATGTATGTAAATTATATGTAATAGGAATTCCAAAAAAATTCAAAATTTTTCTCGAATATTGGTTCCAGACCACATGTTTTTGGACTAAAACCGTTTCAGAAGATTTTGATTTCATCCAATCTTTGCCTATATTATTATTTCTTGCAAACTTAGTTCAAGATGGGGAATATCGTTCCACTCCTTCTGGTACGTCCAAGGGCTATGCCTAGACCTAAATCCGGGCTATAGTTCATTATGGAACCTTACGTTCTAGTTCTTTATCTCGAAATGCTCCGCAGGTGAAATGATTACAACAGAGTATATATATAGTATATATATATATGCACAGCGGGTTGTTTCGGCACACATTTTCGATACTGTGACTATTTCGGGGACATTTTTGAATTTTGAGGCCAGTCCCCGAAAAAATATTTGCCATATGGACGATTTTGGGGACATTCGGGTTTTGGGGACAATTTATGTACAAATTAAGGTTTATGGTGTATGTCCTAGTTTATTATATACTAATTCTATAAACAATACTCTTTTTTATATGTATAATTACTAACATAATTTTCTTTAATAAAAACAATTTTTTTTCTCCGCCAGAGTTGCCGCGTTCGTAAAATATATAATTTTTCAAATAATCCGTTGTTATAACGGCTGGTTTGTGTTATGATATATAGATGGCGCCAATAACTCGTTTATAAATTGGACATTATTTTCTTGTTAGAATGCATTTTTTGTATTGCACATCATAGCCAAACAATTCATTCTAACAAGAAAATGATATTCAATTTATGAACGAGTTATCGGCGCAATCTGTAGATCATATCGCAAACAAACTTGCTTCGACTCCCTGTTCCTCTAAAGAATTCATTTCTATGGCGGTTTTTATGATAAAGGTGCCATTTTACATGGAATAAACAGCCTATATATCGTCATCATAAATGCAAACGGACCTAACTACACTATTACTAATTTTAAAGGAGAATCAAAAAACGTTATAAAATCTATAAAAATGGAGCATTGCTCGAAATGTATTTATTTTTGAAACAAAAAATTGTTTGGTTTTAAAGGTTTTATTTATGTCAGTTACGTCCTTTTGACTTGATATTTTCTGAAACAAAAGGACGTAACTCCAACACAATTGTAGTACAAGAAAGTGAATAATAATTATCCGATCGAGACTAAAATTTGTACTGCGTACCAAATTGAGTCCGGAGTGACGTGTGTTAAGTTTTGTTGAAATCGGTTCAGATTTAGATGATTAGTTAAAAAAATGAAGAAAAATCTTAAATTTGGGATACCGCTATATGGGGGCTACCGTAAAAACTTGACCGATATATATCATTTTCACTATCAAACATCCCAGATGTAACATTAATAAAGGTTCAGAATCTATCGTCAATATAGCGAGCTTTGGTTTTTATACCCTCCACCATAGTATGGAGGGTATATTAATTTTGTCATTCCGTTTGTAACTCCTCGAAATATTCATTTCCGACCCTATAAAGTATATATATTCATGATCAGGGTAAAATTCTAAGACGATCTAGCCATGTCCGTCCGTCTGTCCGTCCGCCTGTCCGTCTGTTGTAATCACGCTATCTTCTGAAGGAATTGAGATAGGGTGCTGAAATTTTGCATAGGGTTGTCTTTTGTCTGCAGGCAGGTCAAGTTCGAAGATGGGATATATCGGTCCACGTTTAGGCATAGCTCCCATATAAGGGTACCCGGCAAATTTAAGTTATTTAGGGTTCTTGAGCGCCTTTTTCAGCCGAATTCGCTGAAATTTGGTACATTGGGTTCTTATTGGATACTAAATGTCTCCACAAAAAATTATAAGTATAGGTCCATATTTTCTGGTAGCCCCCATATAACGGAACCTCCTAATTTTCAGTATTTTGGGGGTTTTGGTCGTATTTTTCCGCCGAATTGGCTGTAATTTGGTGTTTTGAGTTCTTAATAGGTACAAAACCTCTCTAAAAAAAATTATGTATATAGGTAAATTTTTTCGGGTAGCCCCCATATAAGGGTACCCCCCAATTTTCGGTATTTTGGGGTTCTTGAGCACGTTTTTCGCTGAACTTTGCTACATTGGGTTCTTATTGGGTCCTTAATGTCTCCACAAAAAATTATAAATATAGGTCCACTTTTTCTGGTAGCCCCTATATAATGGTACCTCCCAATTTTTAGAATTTTGGGGGTTTTGATCGTATTTTTCCGCCGAATTAGCTGTAATTTAGTATTTTGAGTTCTTAATAGGTACCAAATCTCTCTACCAAAAATTATTAATATTCGCCCCCTTTTTGGGGTAGTCCCCATATAACCCCCTTTTTTTATATTAATATAGTTATCTGATATGTTCCGCTTTTTGAGTTTGGTTCTAAGGCTCTAGTGTAATCATTTCACCTGCAGAGGATAGCGAGGTAAAAAATTAGAACGTAAGGTTCGATAATGAACTATAGTCGCATTTAGACCTAGCCTCTGTGGAGGTTTCAGAAGGTGTGGACCGATATTCCCCATCTTCGAATTTGAATTATCAATTAAAAATTTCTGAAATTTGTATTATGGTTTACATAATCCGATTTTAGACATGTCGGTATAGGTCCACTTTTTGGTATGTTTCCTTTATTTTCATTTCTAGTACCTGTCAATATATCTATGGTGGAGGGTATACAAAGTTCGGCCCGGCCGAACTTAACGTTTTTTCACTTGTTTTATATTAATATAGTTATCTGATATGTTCCGCGTTTTGAGTTTGGTTCTAAGACTCTAGTGTAATCATTTCACCTGCAGAGGATAGCGAGGTAAAAAATTAGAACGTAAGGTTCGATAATGAACTATAGTCGCATTTAGACCTAGCCTCTGTGGAGGTTTCAGAAGGAGTGGACCGATATTCCCCATCTTCGAATTTGAATTATCAATTAAAAATTTCTGAAATTTGTATTATGGTTTACATAATCCGATTTTAGACATGTCGGTATAGGTCCACTTTTTGGTATGTTTCCTTTATTTTCATTTCTAGTACCTGTCAGTATATCTATGGTGGAGGGTATACAAAGTTCGGCCCGGCCGAACTTAACGCTTTTTCACTTGTTTACATTTGCTTTAATAAAAACTTACTATTGTAGTTTGTCATTTTATGCGTATTTTTTCACATTTCAACCCTGTAACTCAGCCAATCCTTAACCGATTTACCAAATATATATCTTATTTGAAAGGAAAAATTCTACTCTTCGAAAGAAAAAAATAATAATATAATATAATATAAATCCGTTATAATAAGTTATTCGATTTTTAATTTGATCCATGAAACCACTTTTTTCTCTATATTTACCGTTATAAAATTAATTTTCGAAGTGACCCAGAAATGCCAAAGGTATTTTCGTGGTCCAGGGACTCCAACTAAACAGAATTGGTACATTAGAACCACTGAAAATTTTTTTGTTATTTTGTAGCACAGTGAAAGCCAGGGAGATACTACATTCCCACCACTATGCGACGCGTTTCGCCGTTGGTTAAGCGGCTCATCAGGCATATTGGGCAATGTGGCTTATAAATGTCTTTACTTGTTAAGTTGTATTTATGTCGACTATTGTTGCGAAATTGCATCTACGAATTAAATTCAACCGTGTCAAGGTTCGGACATTTGGCATCACACCAGAACATTCCTTTTCAGAGCAGATTTTTCTTGTAGTGACGGATTTTTTTTCAATACAGACTACAATATTTTTCTTCAATGGTATGCAACTGCATATTGTGCAACCTTAAGAAGATAAGGAGGTGGCTTTGAACGCTAAGGCGCCGGACATCAACAGATGCCATGGGAACCAGGGTTCAAATCCCAGCCGGGCTCAAGCTGAATTTTTGAGTTCTATTTTTATGCCTTTTTAGGGCGAAGGATCATTCATGTAAATGTTTTTTATTCATTTCTCTTTCGAGATGAGCTACATGATCGGAGTTGCAATAGCTGTCATATAAGGGTACACCCCAATTTTCGGTATTTCAGAGTTCTTGAACAAATTTCTCCACTAAAAATTATAAATATAGGTCCACTTTTTCGAGTAGCCTCCATAAAACGGTGCCGCCAATTTTCAGTATTTTGGGGGTTTTGGGGGTATTTGTCGACTGAATTGGCTCTAATTAAGTACTTGAGTAGCAAATCCTTCCACAAAACAATTGTAAATATATGTCAAATTTTTGGTTAGACTCCATGAAGTGGATTTGTCAGCTGTTATTTGATCACGTATATATACAAATTTCACTGCTTTGCTGATATCTGTGGGTATTTTTCAATCAATAGCTTCTTTTTTTTTGTTAGGAATTACTCTTCAATAGGTCAGAAAATGCATAAAAAATATTTATTTTGAATGCAAAAAAAACAAATTTCAGCAGTTGACAACTGTTATTTTGAACTTTATAATATTACAGCATACTTTAAGGAGAAACGTTTCTTGGACAAAAGCAGGGTTGCATTTGAAATTATTTCGATTTAGCATAGGATTTCGAGCAAATCCAGATATTGAGTACATTTAATTTTGTATTGTACACCGTAAATTCAGCTCATTTTAGTAATTTAATCAAAATAATGTACTTTATCACTCTAAAAGCTAAAAGCACGCCTTAAGAAGTGGTAACTTTGACGGTCCAGTGTGCCATGAGTTGTCCAAAGTTGTATGAATCTAATTCCGTTACTATTTTATTCAAATATATGATTTCAAAAAAGACTTTTTGCTCCAGAAACTTGCTATCCGGCCTATAGTGCAATCGTAAAAACTAAAAAAGGCTTTACCTTCAATTAGTTGACAACAGCAGTAAAATAAAAACAATAATATTAACAAGTGAAAAAGCGTTAAGTTCGGCCGGGCCGAACTTTGTATACCCTCCACCATAGATATACTGACAGGTACTAGAAATGAAAATAAAGGAAACATACCAAAAAGTGGACCTATACCGACATGTCTAAAATCGGATTATGTAAACCATAATACAAATTTCAGAAATTTTTAATTGATAATTCAAATTCGAAGATGGGGAATATCGGTCCACTCCTTCTGAAACCTCCACAGAGGCTAGGTCTAAATGCGACTATAGTTCATTATCGAACCTTACGTTCTAATTTTTTACCTCGCTATCCTCTGCAGGTGAAATGATTACACTAGAGTCTTAGAACCAAACTCAAAACGCGGAACATATCAGATAACTATATTAATATAAAAAAGGGGGTTATATGGGGACTACCCCAAAAAGGGGGCGAATATTAATAATTTTTGGTAGAGAGATTTGGTACCTATTAAGAACTCAAAATACTAAATTACAGCTAATTCGGCGGAAAAATACGATCAAAACCCCCAAAATTCTAAAAATTGGGAGGTACCATTATATAGGGGCTACCAGAAAAAGTGGACCTATATTTATAATTTTTTGTGGAGACATTAAGGACCCAATAAGAACCCAATGTAGCAAAGTTCAGCGAAAAACGTGCTCAAGAACCCCAAAATACCGAAAATTGGGGGGTACCCTTATATGGGGGCTACCCGAAAAAATTGACCTATATACATAATTTTTTTTAGAGAGGTTTGGTACCTATTAAGAACTCAAAACACTAAATTACAGCCAATTCGGCGGAAAAATACGACCAAAACCCCCAAAATACTGAAAATTAGGAGGTTCCGTTATATGGGGGCTACCAGAAAATATGGACCTATACTTATAATTTTTTGTGGAGACATTTAGTATCCAATAAGAACCCAATGTACCAAATTTCAGCGAATTCGGCTGAAAAAGGCGCTCAAGAACCCTAAAATACCGAAATTTGCCGGGTACCCTTATATGGGAGCTATGCCTAAACGTGGACCGATATATCCCATCTTCGAACTTGACCTGCCTGCAGACAAAAGACAACCCTATGCAAAATTTCAGCACCCTATCTCAATTCCTTCAGAAGATAGCGTGATTACAACAGACGGACGGACGGACAAACGGACGGACATGGCTAGATCGTCTTAGAATATTACCCTGATCATGAATATACATACCTTATAGGGTCGGAAATTAATATTTCGAGGAGTTACAAACGGAATATCAAAATTAATATACCCTCCATACTATGGTGGAGGGTATAAAAAATATCAACAGAAAGGTTCGCGTTGGTTGGGGCGTGCAAAAGTTATGGATATTTTAATGTTGACCTAAGAACAAAATCTTAAAATCACGCAGTTAATTATATCGACCAAAAGAGTGAAACATGAATATGGAGATATTATAATAATCATGAACAAGTGAAAAAGCGTTAAGTTCGGCCGGGCCGAACTTTGTATACCCTCCCCCATAGATATACTGACAGGTACTAGAAATGAAAATAAAGGAAACATACCAAAAATTGGACCTATACCGACATGTCTAAAATCGGATTATGTAAACCATAATACAAATTTCAGAAATTTTTAATTGATAATTCAAATTCGAAGATGGGGAATATCGGTCCACTCCTTCTGAAACCTCCACAGAGGCTAGGTCTAAATGCGACTATAGTTCATTATCGAACCTTACGTTCTAATTTTTTACCTCGCTATCCTCTGCAGGTGAAATGATTACACTAGAGTCTTAGAACCAAACTCAAAACGCGGAACATATCAGATAACTATAATAATATAAAACAAGTGAAAAAGCGTTAAATTCGGCCGGGCCGAACTTTGTATACCCTCCACCATAGATATACTGACAGGTACTAGAAATGAAAATAAAGGAAACATACCAAAAAGTGGACCTATACCGACATGTCTAAAATCGGATTATGTAAACCATAATACAAATTTCAGAAATTTTTAATTGATAATTCAAATTCGAAGATGGGGAATATCGGTCCACTCCTTCTGAAACATCCACAGAGGCTAGGTCTAAATGCGACTATAGTTCATTATCGAACCTTACGTTCTAATTTTTTACCTCGCTATCCTCTGCAGGTGAAATGATTACACTAGAGTCTTAGAACCAAACTCAAAACGCGGAACATATCAGATAACTATATTAATATAAAAAAGGGGGTTATATGGGGACTACCCCAAAAAGGGGGCGAATATTAATAATTTTTGGTAGAGAGATTTGGTACCTATTAAGAACTCAAAATACTAAATTACAGCCAATTCGGCGGAAAAATACGACCAAAACCCCCAAAATACTGAAAATTAGGAGGTTCCGTTACATGGGGGCTACCAGAAATATGGACCTATACTTATAATTTTTTGTGGAGACATTTAGTATCCAATAAGAACCCAATGTACCAAATTTCAGCGAATTCGGCTGAAAAAGGCGCTCAAGAACGCTAAAATACCGAAATTTGCCGGGTACCCTTATATGGGAGCTATGCCTAAACGTGGACCGATATATCCCATCTTCGAACTTGACCTGCCTGCAGACAAAAGACAACCCTATGCAAAATTTCAGCACCCTATCTCAATTCCTTCAGAAGATAGCGTGATTACAACAGACGGACGGACGGACGGACATGCCCTGATCATGAATATATATACTTTATTGGGTCGGAAATGAATATTTCGAGGAGTTACAAACGGAATGACAAAATTAATATACCCTCCATACTATGGTGGAGGGTATAAAAAAGGGGGTTATATGGGGACTACCCCAAAAAGGGGGCGAATATTAATAATTTTTGGTAGAGAGATTTGGTACCTATTAAGAACTCAAAATACTAAATTACAGCTAATTCGGCGGAAAAATACGATCAAAACCCCCAAAATTCTAAAAATTGGGAGGTACCATTATATAGGGGCTACCAGAAAAAGTGGACCTATATTTATAATTTTTTGTGGAGACATTAAGGACCCAATAAGAACCCAATGTAGCAAAGTTCAGCGAAAAACGTGCTCAAGAACCCCAAAATACCGAAAATTGGGGGGTACCCTTATATGGGGGCTACCCGAAAAAATTGACCTATATACATAATTTTTTTTAGAGAGGTTTGGTACCTATTAAGAACTCAAAACACTAAATTACAGCCAATTCGGCGGAAAAATACGACCAAAACCCCCAAAATACTGAAAATTAGGAGGTTCCGTTATATGGGGGCTACCAGAAAATATGGACCTATACTTATAATTTTTTGTGGAGACATTTAGTATCCAATAAGAACCCAATGTACCAAATTTCAGCGAATTCGGCTGAAAAAGGCGCTCAAGAACCCTAAAATACCGAAATTTGCCGGGTACCCTTATATGGGAGCTATGCCTAAACGTGGACCGATATATCCCATCTTCGAACTTGACCTGCCTGCAGACAAAAGACAACCCTATGCAAAATTTCAGCACCCTATCTCAATTCCTTCAGAAGATAGCGTGATTACAACAGACGGACGGACGGACGGACGGAGACGGACGGACATGGCTAGATCGTCTTAGAATTTTACCCTGATCATGAATATATATACTTTATAGGGTCGGAAATGAATATTTCGAGGAGTTACAAACGGAATGACAAAATTAATATACCCTCCATACTATGGTGGAGGGTATAAAAAAGGGGGTTATATGGGGACTACCCCAAAAAGGGGGCGAATATTAATAATTTTTGGTAGAGAGATTTGGTACCTATTAAGAACTCAAAATACTAAATTACAGCTAATTCGGCGGAAAAATACGATCAAAACCCCCAAAATTCTAAAAATTGGGAGGTACCATTATATAGGGGCTACCAGAAAAAGTGGACCTATATTTATAATTTTTTGTGGAGACATTAAGGACCCAATAAGAACCCAATGTAGCAAAGTTCAGCGAAAAACGTGCTCAAGAACCCCAAAATACCGAAAATTGGGGGGTACCCTTATATGGGGGCTACCCGAAAAAATTGACCTATATACATAATTTTTTTAGAGAGGTTTGGTACCTATTAAGAACTCAAAACACTAAATTACAGCCAATTCGGCGGAAAAATACGACCAAAACCCCCAAAATACTGAAAATTAGGAGGTTCCGTTATATGGGGGCTACCAGAAAATATGGACCTATACTTATAATTTTTTGTGGAGACATTTAGTATCCAATAAGAACCCAATGTACCAAATTTCAGCGAATTCGGCTGAAAAAGGCGCTCAAGAACCCTAAAATACCGAAATTTGCCGGGTACCCTTATATGGGAGCTATGCCTAAACGTGGACCGATATATCCCATCTTCGAACTTGACCTGCCTGCAGACAAAAGACAACCCTATGCAAAATTTCAGCACCCTATCTCAATTCCTTCAGAAGATAGCGTGATTACAACAGACGGACGGACGGACGGACGGACAGACGGACGGACATGGCTAGATCGTCTTAGAATTTTACCCTGATCATGAATATATATACTTTATAGGGTCGGAAATGAATATTTCGAGGAGTTACAAACGGAATGACAAAATTAATATACCCTCCATACTATGGTGGAGGGTATAAAAAAGGGGGTTATATGGGGACTACCCCAAAAAGGGGGCGAATATTAATAATTTTTGGTAGAGAGATTTGGTACCTATTAAGAACTCAAAATACTAAATTACAGCTAATTCGGCGGAAAAATACGATCAAAACCCCCAAAATTCTAAAAATTGGGAGGTACCATTATATAGGGGCTACCAGAAAAAGTGGACCTATATTTATAATTTTTTGTGGAGACATTAAGGACCCAATAAGAACCCAATGTATCAAAGTTCAGCGAAAAACGTGCTCACGAACCCCAAAATACCGAAAATTGGGGGTACCCTTATATGGGGGCTACCCGAAAAAATTGACCTATATACATAATCTTTTTTAGAGAGGTTTGGTGCCTATTAAGAACTCAAAACACTAAATTACAGCCAATTCGGCGGAAAAATACGACCAAAACCCCCAAAATACTGAAAATTAGGAGGTTCCGTTATATGGGGGCTACCAGAAAATATGGACCTATACTTATAATTTTTTGTGGAGACATTTAGTATCCAATAAAAACCCAATGTACCAAATTTCAGCGAATTCGGCTGAAAAAGGCGCTCAAGAACCCTAAAATACCGAAATTTGCCGGGTACCCTTATATGGGAGCTATGCCTAAACGTGGAACGATATATCACATCTTCGAACTTGACCTGCCTGCAGACAAAAGACAACCCTATGCAAAATTTCAGCACCCTATCTCAATTCCTTCAGAAAATAGCGTGATTACAACAGACGGACGGACAGACGGACGGACATGGCTAGATCGTCTTAGAATTTTACCCTGATCATGAATATATATACTTTATAGGGTCGGAAATGAATATTTCGAGGAGTTACAAACGGAATGACAAAATTAATATACCCTCCATACTATGGTGGAGGGTATAAAAAATGGGGCTATATGGGGACTACCCCAAAAAGAGGGCGAATATTAATAATTTTTGGTAGAGAGATTTGGTACCTATTAAGAACTCAAAATACTAACTTACAGCCAATTCGGCGGGAAAATACGATCAAAACCCCCAAAATTCTAAAAATTGGGAGGTACCATTATATAGGGGCTACCAGAAAAAGTGGACCTATATTTATAATTTTTTGTGGAGACATTAAGGACCCAATAAGAACCCAATGTAGCAAATTTCAGCGAAAAACGTGCTCAAGAACCCCAAAATACCGAAAATTGGGGGGTACCCTTATATGGGGGCTACCCGAAAAAATTGACATATATACATAATTTTTTTAGAGAGGTTTGGTACCTATTAACAACTCAAAACACTAAATTACAGCCAATTCGGCGGAAAAATACGACCAAAACCCCCAAAATACTGAAAATTAGGAGGTTCCGTTATACGGGGGCTACCAGAAAATATGGACCTATACTTATAATTTTTTGTGGAGACATTTAGTATCCAATAAGAACCCAGCGAATTCGGCTGAAAAAGGCTCTCAAGAACCCTAAAATACCGAAATTTGCCGGGTACCCTTATATGGGTGCTATGCCTAAACGTGGACCGATATATCCCATCTTCGAACTTGACCTGCCTGCAGACAAAATACAACCCTATGCAAAATTTCAGCACCCTATCTCAATTCCTTCAGAAAATAGCGTGATTACAACAGACGGACGGACGGACGGACATGGCTAGATCGTCTTAGAATTTTACCCTGATCATGAATATATATACTTTATAGGGTCGGAAATGAATATTTCGAGGAGTTACAAACGGAATGACGAAATTAATATACCCTCCATAATATGGTGGAGGGTATAAATATCAGCAGTTGACATGTTAAACTGTTATTTTGAACTTTATAATTTTACAGCATACTTTAAGGAGAAACGTTTCTTGGGCAAAAGCAGGGTTGCATTTTCAATTATTATTTTGAACTTTAAGGAGAAACGTTTTTTTTGGACAAAAGCAGGGTTGCATTTTTAATTATTTCGATTTAGCATAGGCATACGTTTTAGTAATTTAATCAAAATAATGTACTTTATCACTATAAAAATTATAGTCTGTGCGCGCCTTAAGAAGTGGTAATTTTTACGGCCCAGAATGCCATGATGTGGCGTCGGCAAATTGATTTTTTTTTTTATTTTTGAGTGGCCTAAAGTGTTATGTGTCTGATTCTGTTACTATTTTTTTCAAATATATGATTTCAAAAAAGACTTTATTGCACCTGAAACCTGCAATCGGGCCTATAGTGCAATGGTAGAAACTACAAAGGGCTTTACATTCAATTAGTTGTCAAAAACAGTAAAATTAGAAACGTTCACGATGGAGACTTTAATGTTGAACATAACAAAAAAATCTTAAAATTACGCTGTTTATTATATCGACCAAAAGCCTGAGATTGGAATATGAAGATATTATAATAATCATAAAAAAGTTTCAATTTTTCGAAAAATGTAAAAAATACAAAAAAAATATTTGAGATTACATAACTATTTTAATTATATTTGATGTATTTAATTACCACCCTAAAATCAATCAATCAATCAAAGCTCTAAACACCACCATTATTTAAATGGTTAAAAAATCACACAAATCGGTGTAGCGCTTTGTAAGTTACAGCAAGAAATTTCAGGAGTGGCTGACCAAAGTTTGTAACGCCGCGAAATATTGGTCCTAGACCCACCTTTAAGTATACCAATCGTCATATCTCGACTAGCTGAGACGATCTAGACATGTGTGTCCGTCCGTCCATTATAATTTGTAAACACGATACAGGCCACAGTTATGGACCAATCTTCACGAAATTTTCTATGTAGGATGGGTTCTGCCTAATTAAGACTATTTTTGGAAGGATCAATTAATATTTAGGGGGTGAAATGGACCAAAAACTTTATTTTTGATAAAGATCGGCCAATATTTGGCGGGTCAAAAGTCAGGGGACTTTTATGTGAAAAATGACAAAATTTGTATTCTATAGCGTATATATTTACCCCTGAAAGACATAGACCCGAGAAGTTGATAATATATCCAAGAGGAGTGGTTGTCCTTTAAATTAATATCAATTATAGTATGTACTCGGATGTGGGAGTTACACTTAAATATTTACTGGTGCTTACGTATTCATATATTATTTTGTAACCCATTACCACACTAGAGGGCGGAAATATAACGCTGATCGCTGTATATAGGAGCTGAATCAAAACTTGAAACTAAATATAAAATTTTCCGCAAACATTTCTTTTACCCTCCAATGCCCCGGAATGCCATATTAAAGCTTCAACAATGAGAATGGCTATATATTATTTTTTGATTTTAAGATTTGACACCCCATGAGAAAATATCGAACAATGGGCGACACCATTATATGTGGCTACCCGGAAACTTGGTCCAAAATATCGAATATTGTTGATACCGTTATATGGAAGCTACCTCAAAGAGTGGACCAATATTGACAATTTTTAGAGGAGAGTATAAAAGGAGGTTATATAAATATATTGGGAAAATGTAATTAAATCCAAAAGTCAAACTTATATGTGCATTTAAATTCATTAAATTTCAATTTTTTCCACGAATTCAAATAATAATAAATTTTTAAATACGAAAATATTGCAATGATGTGTACAATCCACCTTATGGTGTAGGTATAAAAACAAATCTAAAATTCCGAAAATTATACATCAAAAATATATTGCTAGGCAAGACATCGTTTGCCGGCTCGCTAGTAATGTAATAAATGTAATTGCATGTAATGTAATTTGTATTGCGAATATATAATGTTTGATCTGGAATATATTTAGACAACATATTTAATTGTTGTGGAAACAATTTGTTAGATTTTTTACCTTTGTTACGCCGAAAATATCAAACCAGTAAGGAGACTAGTAAAGCCAGACAGAGCCGACTTATAATACCATTTACCACTTTGTGTCTTTTCCAGAGATGCATCCTAACAGACGTCGCATTTTTGAAAACCATTGACATAAACATAGGTTAAATTAAATATGTGATTTGTATATATATGTGAATCGACTAAAATCAATCCGTACAATGTCTTAACCGACGAATGCACAATTCTATTTCATTTGAACAATGAGACACAATTATGGAAAGCGGTTTAAATAAAACTATTCATTATGCTGCAGAACAGCGCCCTGTCAAAAAATGTAATCTCAATTGAATTCCAGTTCATTATTTGGTGTACAATTAACATAAAGTCTGTCGAAAATATATAAGGGAACCATATTTGCAAAAGCACCAATCATTACAAAACGCTATATTCTAGGCTCAATTTAATACATTGTGCACAATTTCGCCGATATTGGAGAAACTTTGGGTATTTCATGCATTATTCACATAAAATTTTTGTCCCATTTCGATACGTTGTGCAAACAATTCACCTAAAATTGAACCAGACGTTATTGTAGACCCATTTCGCTATGTAGTGCATAATGTCGTGTCAATCGGACATGCTTTAACTTCTTGGAGAACTATTTACTTCAAATTAGGTGAAAAATATTTATATCTAACTCTGAACCGATATTAATAAAACATGACACATGTTATGCTATACTAACTTTAGTACGGTGTGCAAAATTTCGTGTCAATCGAACATACGTTAGGAGCTTGGTGCATCATTTACGTAAAATCGGAAGAAAATATATATGGGAGTATATCTAAATCTGAACCGACTTCACCAAAACTTGGCAAACTTTAGGCTATACTAACTTCAGTACGTTGTGCAAAACTTTGACCGATTTGTGAATCATTTACACTTATATCTAAATCAGAACCGATTTCAATTAAACATGACACATGTTAGGTTATCCTAACTTCAATACGTTGTGCAAAATTGTGTGCCAATCGGTCTAGATTTGACTCTTTGGTGCACCATTTACTGAAAATCGGACGATAAATATATGGGAGTTATGTCTAAATCTAACCGATTTTCTCCAATTTCAATGATCTGTGCAAAATTTCATTGTTCACAATTGAAAATAGACAGGCAGACAGGCGGACATGCATAAATCGACTCAGAAAGTGATTATATGCCTATTTTCAAAAGGAACCTTGTGCCCATCACATTTTCTTTTTTCCTGTTATAAACTTATGCTCAAAGAGACAATAATAATGTGGTAAAGGATATAAAAAAGAAAATGGTAGTCCGCATTGCCAGAAGTTTCTCTATATTAATCGTAAACAGAACTACTAACACAATATACCCAGCATATTGTAGTTGATCAACATAACACAGTCCGTGAAATTGTCATTATTTTTGAAAGTTCGTATTAGGCATTTTTCGTCCTAAGTGGCTGTAAATTTGCATTCCGGGTCCATGAGAAATGAAAATAATATTTGCAGATATTGTTCAATGCAGGACATTGTTTTGCCTGAGACACTTTTTGGTATTTGAAAATTTTATCCTCGTTTTTTAGTCTTATTCCAATATAGGTCATATTTAGATAAAAGGTTAATCTGTGTTAATTTTTTTAACATGAAGTTGTTTTTTGCATATATTTTTAAATATCTGCGGTATTGAATTTAACATTTCTAGATGGGCTAATTACATGTCCCCTTTAAATTTGATTTGTTTCATATTTCTGTCCAAAGTCCCTATATATCTTTCGATTTGCGCGAAATTTTGCATCGTGCATTGATTTGAGTCTAGAATGATGTGTGCCCCATTTCGAGAAAATCGGGTCAGATTTAGATATAGCTCCCATATATCTTCCGTTCGATTTAACGTAAATGGGGCTCCAAAGTCCCTATATGTCTTGCGATTTACATGAAATTTGACATAGGGTACTGACTTAGGTCCAGAATGATGTGTGCTAAGTTTCGTGAAAATCGGTTCAGATTTAGATATAGCTCCTATATATATATTTCGTCAGATTTCATGTAAATTGTGCACTAAAGACTCAAAGTTTGGCCTACTGGCACACAATTTTGTACAATGTACTGAAGCTATGTATGAAGTTATTTTTTCAGATATTGTTCATTGTATTTGATACTTTTATTTGCGTTTTTATGCCCTCCACCATACAATTCTAAGACGATCTAGCCATGTCCGCCCGTCCGTCTGTTGTAATCACGCTATCTTTTGAAGGAATTGAGATAGATGTCCAAAATTTAGCATAGAATCGTCTTTTGTTTGTAGGCAGGTTAGTTTCGAAGATGGACTATATCGGGGTTCTTGAGCGCATTTTCAACCGAATTCGCTGAAATTTGGTACATTGTGTTCTTTTTGGGTACCAAATGTCTCCACTAAAAAGTATAAATATGGGTCAACTTTTTCTGGTAGCCCCCTTTAAACGGTACCCACAATATACGGTATTTTGAGGAGTTTTAAGCTCAGATTTAAAACGAATTTGCGAAACGAATTTGGGTACATTGAGTTATTTTTACCAAATTTCTTCACTAAAAATTATAAATATAGGTCCAATTTGTCGGGTAGCCTGCATATAAGGCACCCCCCCTTTTTGGGGTTCTTAAACGCGTTTTTCAATTTGGGGACCAAATGTCACCAATACCAATTATAAATATCGGTCCACTTTTTCTGCTTGCCCCTATAAAACGGTACCTTCCCAATTTACGGTATTTTGGGGGTTTTAAGCGCGTTGTAATTTGGTATTATGTAGTCGCATATGGTAACAAATTTTCCTACCCAAAATTATTAATATTTGCCCCTTTTAGGGGAGTTCCCATGTAACCCCCTTCTTATATTAAAATAGTTAGCTGATTAGTTTTGTGTGTAGGGTTGTCCCTATATAGTCGTATTCTACCGTATTCTATTTCATTACTCGAAATAGTTTACCCTACAAGTTATGAAATTCTAATACGATTTAACCATTGATGGTATTCATTCCGCTATCTAAGGAAATCATGATAAAAAAACTCGAGATACAAAACTAAGATATAATTATAACCCAAAATATTCGCTAATTCCTACCGTTTGTAATCAAACTTTGTAATCTATATCATTGCAGCAGTTTCAGGATTATATATTATACCATGCGTTATTAGTATCAGTCTACGCTTTGGGGTTTTCATTAAAAATTGCTGAAATTTGTATTTGGTGTACACAATGGCCGACCGAACTTAACGCTTTTCCACTTGTTTATGTTATTTCTCTTATTCTATTATATTCTATTATAGGTCCATATAACATAAAGCCCCCTACAATGAACCCGACTTTCTAAAGTAATATTAAACAAGTGAAAAAGCGTTAAGTTCGGCCGGGCCGAACTTTGTATACCCTCCACCATAGATATACTGACAGGTACTAGAAATGAAAATAAAGGAAACATACCAAAAAGTGGACCTATACCGACATGTCTAAAATCGGATTATGTAAACCATAATACAAATTTCAGAAATTTTTAATTGATAATTCAAATTCGAAGATGGGGAATATCGGTCCACTCCTTCTGAAACCTCCACAGAGGCTAGGTCTAAATGCGACTATAGTTCATTATCGAACCTTACGTTCTAATTTTTTACCTCGCTATCCTCTGCAGGTGAAATGATTACACTAGAGTCTTAGAACCAAACTCAAAACGCGGAACATATCAGATAACTATATTAATATAAAAAAGGGGGTTATATGGGGACTACCCCAAAAAGGGGGCGAATATTAATAATTTTTGGTAGAGAGATTTGGTACCTATTAAGAACTCAAAATACTAAATTACAGCTAATTCGGCGGAAAAATACGATCAAAACCCCCAAAATTCTACAAATTGGGAGGTACCATTATATAGGGGCTACCAGAAAAAGTGGACCTATATTTATAATGTTTTGTGGAGACATTAAGGACCCAATAAGAACCCAATGTAGCAAAGTTCAGCGAAAAACGTGCTCAAGAACCCCAAAATACCGAAAATTGGGGGGTACCCTTATGTGGGGGCTACCCGAAAAAATTGACCTATATACATAATTTTTTTTAGAGAGGTTTGGTACCTATTAAGAACTCAAAACACTAAATTACAGCCAATTCGGCGGAAAAATACGACCAAAACCCCCAAAATACTGAAAATTAGGAGGTTCCGTTATATGGGGGCTACCAGAAAATATGGACCTATACTTATAATTTTTTGTGGAGACATTTAGTATCCAATAAGAACCCAATGTACCAAATTTCAGCGAATTCGGCTGAAAAAGGCGCTCAAGAACCCTTAAATACCGAAATTTGCCGGGTACCCTTATATGGGAGCTATGCCTAAACGTGGACCGATATATCCCATCTTCGAACTTGCAGACAAAAGACAACCCTATGCAAATTTTCAGCACCCTATCTCAATTCCTTCAGAAGATAGCGTGATTACAACAGACGGACGGACATGGCTAGATCGTCTTAGAATTTTACCCTGATCATGAATATATATACTTTATAGGGTCGGAAATGAATATTTCGAGGAGTTGCAAACGGAATGACAAAATTAATATACCCTCCATACTATGGTGGAGGGTATAAAAAAGGGGGTTATATGGGGACTACCCCAAAAAGGGGGCGAATATTAATAATTTTTGGTAGAGAGATTTGGTACCTATTAAGAACTCAAAATACTAAATTACAGATAATTCGGCGGAAAAATAAGATCAAAACCCCCAAAATTCTAAAAATTGGGAGGTACCATTATATAGGGGCTACCAGAAAAAGTGGACCTATATTTATAATTTTTTGTGGAGACATTAAGGACCCAATAAGAACCCAATGTAGCAAAGTTCAGCGAAAAACGTGATCAAGAACCCCAAAATACCGAAAATTGGGGGTACCCTTATATGGGAGCTATGCCTAAACGTGGACCGATATATCCCATCTTCGAACTTGCCCTGCCTGCAGACAAAAGACAACCCTATTCAAAATTTCAGCGACCTATCTCAATTCCTTCAGAAGATAGCGTGATTACAACACACGGACGGACGGACACGGCTAGATCGTCTTAGAATTTTATCCTGATCTAGAATATATATACATTATAGGGTCGGAAATTAATATTTCGATGAGTTACAAATGGAATGACAAAATTAATATACCCTCCATACTATGGTGGAGGGTATAAAAATCCAAAAATGGCGGGTCAATTTTCCAAAAAAAAAAAAAAAAAAAAATTATAATAATTCCAAATTCAGACGGACAAGGAGTATAGAGAGAGCGCATGTACTAAAATCTCTACAAGAGACAAATTGTTAAATTTAACAAAACATAAACAAATTTAAACAAAACTATTTGTAATACATAAATACAGAAAATACAAAAATTATAAAATACATGAATTAGACACAGAACAAATTATTTGAAGGCAATTTACATTTATAAAAAGCCGATAAGTTCCATAAATTGACAAATCCAGACAATCAAGCAGCAATTGGAGGAACACCCCCAAACGGTAGTCTCAGATGGCACAGAAATTAAACACAAAAGGCGATTTTGCACCAATATCAAGATTACCACTATGCGATACTGACTCTTTTAAAGGAGGATATAATGCGTGGCCAACTATCCGGCTCGAAGGACCATATATTTAGTGTATAAACCGTTTTTATACCCTTCACCAAACTATGGACATGGCTAGATCGTCTTAGAATTTTACCCTGATCTAGAATATATATACATTATAGGGTCGGAAATGAATATTTCGATGAGTTACAAATGGAATGACAAAATTAATATACCCTCCATACTATGGTGGAGGGTATAAAAATCCAAAAATGGCGGCTCAATTTTCCAAAAAATTATAATAATTCCAAATTCAGACGGACAAGGAGTATAGAGAGAGCGCATGTACTAAAATCTCTACAAGAGACAAATTGTTAAATTTAACAAAACATAAACAAATTTAAACAAAACTATTTGTAATACATAAATACAGAAAATACAAAAATTCAAAAATTATAAAATACATGAATTAGACACAGAACAAATTATTTGAAGGCAATTTACATTAATAACAAGTGAAAAAGCGTTAAGTTCGGGCGGGCCGAACTTTGTATACCCTCCACCATCGATATACTGACAGGTACTAGAAATGAAAATAAAGGAAACATACCAAAAAGTGGACCTATACCGACATGTCTAAAATCGTATTATGTAAACCATAATACAAATTTCAGAAATTTTTAATTGATAATTAAAATTCGAAGATGGGGAATATCGGTCCACTCCTTCTGAAACCTCCACAGAGGCTAGGTCTAAATGCGACTATAGTTCATTATCGAACCTTACGTTCTAATTTTTTACCTCGCTATCCTCTGCAGGTGAAATGATTACACTAGAGTCTTAGAACCAAACTCAAAAAGCGGAACATATCAGATAACTATATTAATATAAAAAAGGGGGTTATATGGGGACTACCCCAAAAAGGGGGCGAATATTAATAATTTTTGGTAGAGAGATTTGGTACCTATTAAGAACTCAAAATACTAAATTACAGCTAATTCGGCGGAAAAATACGATCAAAACCCCCAAAATTCTAAAAATTGGGAGATACCATTATATAGGGGCTACCAGAAAAAGTGGACCTTTATTTATAATTTTTTGTGGAGACATTAAGGACCCAATAAGAACCCAATGTAGCAAAGTTCAGCGAAAAACGTGCTCAAGAACCCCAAAATACCGAAAATTGGGGGGTACCCTTATATGGGGGCTACCCGAAAAAATTTACCTATATACATAATTTTTTTTAGAGAGGTTTGGTACCTATTAAGAACTCAAAACACTAAATTACAGCCAATTCGGCGGAAAAATACGACCAAAACCCCCAAAATACTGAAAATTAGGAGGTTCCGTTATATGGGGGCTACCAGAAAATATGGACCTATACTTATAATTTTTTGTGGAGACATGTAGTATCCAATAAGAACCCAATGTACCAAATTTCAGCGAATTCGGCTGAAAAAGGCGCTCAAGAACCCTAAAATACCGAAATTTGCCGGGTACCCTTATATGGGAGCTATGCCTAAACGTGGACCGATATATCCCATCTTCGAACTTGACCTGCCTGCAGACAAAAGACAACCCTATGCAAAATTTCAGCACCCTATCTCAATTCCTTCAGAAGATAGCGTGATTACAACAGACGGACGGACGGACATGGCTAGATCGTCTTAGAATTTTACCCTGATCATGAATATATATACTTTATAGGGTCGGAAATGAATATTTCGAGGAGCTACAAACGGAATGACAAAATTAATATACCCTCCATACTATGGTGGAGGGTATAAAAAGCCGATAAGTTCCATAAATTGACAAATCCAGACAATCAAGCAGCAATTTTATTAATTTTAAAAGTTTACAAATTCCCCAGTGTTAAACAATTTCCAAAGAAAAAAGATGTGATCACTGAGTATTTGATTCTTCCTCAATGAGCGGTCTTTCAGATTCGTTTCGACCGGATTTAAATGTTTTATTATTTCTTTACATATGAAACTATTTATTTTTATTTGCCATTTCGAAGATGCTTTACAACAAGAACAAATATTTATTGTGTCTGTTTTTTTTTTTTTTTTTTTTTTGATATACAAACACGAAATGCCAACCTGTCACATGATGATACTGTTTCATCTCTCCCTCTTCTTGTTGTTCAAATGATGTTCCAAAGCGTGTGCGTGAGTCTCTCTGATTCATGCATGTGTGCTGCTGTTGGACAATATTTTGACCTTTCTTAATATAAGTATGTTATATCGTATAGTATGTATGTTTTTTCTTCTTTTTTGAAAATTGGTTATAAATGTAAGTCATTGAGAAGATGTATTGACATTTTTTTTGGTAAAATGTGCCAAGTTTACATACAATTTTATTATCAATGGAATGTCAATGCTCAAATTAAATTATAATGTAAATATATACTGAATCTATAAGTTATCATCGGGGTTGATAAAATATTTATTGAGTTTAGCGAGATAATATAATAAATTTATTTTATGTAGAAAATTTATAGAATTCTGGAAACGTATCACTCATTTCCTGCTAGACCGGTATAAATAAAAAACTGAATTTGTCAAAATGTTTACTCAAACTTTACAAGGAAACTCTACAGCTACCCAAATCAGAGTGGGTAAGAAATATTCATGTGAATATTTTTACACCACATGAAGTGTAATACAGCGAACAATTCAGCATCTTTAACTCTTGCAGCAAATGAGCGAAATATGAATGTCGATGACAAAATATTGATTGTTTCTAGGTATTCAATACTCGCGATGATGCATATTATCGCACTACAACTGCTATATACTACACTGGTCTGATTGTGGAAATTTCCTTGACGAGTATATTAAGAACCCAGATAGACAAATTCGCCATAGGTAATATTTTTGAAGATGAATTGTATATTGTCTTAGCGAAGACCCAAACCAATTGTATTTTCTTGATGGTCATCAAAGAGTTAATTGTAAAAATAAGGAACACCCCCAAACGGGAGTCTCAGATGGCACAGAAATTAAACACAAAAGGCGATTTTGCACCAGTATCAAGATTACCACTATGCGATACTGACTCTTTTAAATGAGGATATAATGCGTGGCCAACTATCCGGCTCGAAATATTTAGTGTATAAACCGTTTTTATACCCTCCCCCAAACTATGGAGGGTATATTAGTTTCGGTATTTTGGGGTTCTTGAGCGCGTTTTTCAACCGAATTCACTGAAATTTTGTACATTGGGTTCTTATTCTCTACAAAAAAAAAAAATATATATATATATATATATATATAAATGTAGGTCCACTTTTTCTGGTAGCCCCCATATAACGGTACCTCATAATTTTCAGTATTTTGGGGGTTTTGATCGTACTTTTCCACCGAATTAGCTGTAATTTAGTATTTTGATTTCTTTTTAGGTATCAAATCTCTCCACAAAAGTTCTAAATATAGGTAAATTTTTTCGGATAGCCCCCATATAAGGGTACCCCCAATTTTCGATATTTTGGGGTTATTGAGCGCATATGTCGCAAAGGTAGCAACAATTTTTAATAATCGTCCCCTTTTTGGGATAGTCCCCATATAACCCAGTTTTTATATTAAAATAGTTATATGATTTCTTCCGTGTTTGGGTTTGGTTCTAAGACTCTCTTGTAATCATTCCATCTGCGGTAGATACGAAAAAAACTAGAACATAAGGTTTGATAATTAACCTTATATATATTCATATATATGAATTGTAACCCGCATTTAGGCCCAGCCCCTGCGTGGGAGGTAGCAGAAGGAGGGACCGATATTCCCCTAATATTGGATGAAATAATAATATGGGCAAAGTTTCGATGAAATCAAAAATTTTTGAAACAAATTTGGTCCGAAGATACGTGGGGTCTAGGACCAATAATTAGGACCATAATCGGGTTGTACAAATGTCGGTATAGGTACACTTTTTGGTATGTTCCCAATATTTTTATTTCAAGTACCTCTCAGTATGTTTATGATGGAGGATATCCAACGTTCGGCCCGGCCGAACTTAACGCTTTTACACTTCTTTATATTAAAATAATTATATGATTTTTCCGCGTTTTGGGTTTGGTTCTAACACTCTGTTGAAATCATTACACCTGCGAAGGATATCGAGATAAAAAGCTAGAACGTACGGTTCGATAATGAACTATATGTGAACTATAACCCCCATAACATAGCCGTAGCCCTTGTGTGGGAGGAACCAGAAGGCATGGACCGTTATTCCCCAAATTCGGACTTGAACTAGTTTGGAAGAAATAATAAGATCGGATGAAATAATTTTTTTCTGAAACGGTCCAAAGAAACATGGGGTCTAGAACCAATATTTCGATGAGGCACATTTTCAACGTGTGAAAGTGTATACGCACTAATTAGCCATAAGACTGGGGGTATAATTTTCTATTACAAATTGTTGTTGTATTGTTTACATTATGGTTTACATAATCGGTTTGTGGAAATGTCGGTATAGGTCCATTTTTTGGTATGTTTCCTATATTTTCATTTCAAGTACCTGCCAGTATATCTATGGTGGAGTGTATCCAAAGTTCGGCCCGGCCGAACTTAACGCTTTTCCACTTGTTATGTTTTCATTTCATGTACAATTTTTATGTGTAATCTAAACATATTTTTTTAATTAAATTTTTTTGTTCGTTAGAATTTGACTACATACCATTGTATGCATCTTTGTGATTTCCAGCACATATATACTGTTTGCGGGAACGAAGGGGGGAAAAAGCAAATTACCACCAAAAAAGAAATTAAATAAAACACACACAGTTTTAAATTAGCACTTCGTCCAATAGAAGTATTGGAGTTTTTATTTGAATGTAATATTGTCGTGAACAATATTTTTACCTTTTTTTATTGCTGAGAGCTCTCGTTGTTGGATGTAATCCAAGAGAAAAAAGAAGAAGAATAGCAACAACGCAAGCGGTGTTGTTGCAAAGTGGCGCTTAAACAAATGTCACTCATAAAATGACAGTACGACTTTGTGATGAATATCACAAGGTTGTACACGATAGTCCGTTAAAAATTCAAAACGGAGCATAAATTAAAATACTTAAGTTTAGATGTAAAAATTGCCGCCAGCCTTGCAACATCTAGCTATGTTGCAATGTAAATTAACTCTAACTATTTACAAATTCAATTTTTTTTAAATTTTTTGCTTTTGTTCAATTCAATTTTTCAATTTATATATTTTTTTATTAAGTTTTTCATTTTTGTTATTAATTTTTGTACAAGATTGCACTCATTGAGTAAGCGGCACAATGCCGCGCAATCGTTAATTTATAAGTGTTAAGGCCCGGGATAGCTCGTCTGGGCAGGGACCCGACAAGACCCATCCAAAGATGGTAAGTTGGGCCCATGGAAATCCGGGGCTAGTGTAAGTCTGCGACTTCATCACTTTCGGGTACACTTCTGCACCCAGCACCACTGCAACGCGGGACGATTTAAAAAATTGCGGATCCGCAAGCATCATACCTCCGTAGTGCTCCTTTAAAGTTTCGGAGGCAGATTGGGCTGGGGACATAAGGTGGGCTAAATTTGTAACCCGAAACCGACAATCGTTGGGTGGTGTCGAAGGTCGAGACCAGTGTAAACTGGGCAAACCGGTCTGGGCCGACTGGGATGGAATTTAGTCGCAACGACTGGACCAGCGAATTGCAGATTCGACTACTACCTGCACATGGGTCCAGCAGTGCTCGGACTGGTATTATTTTTTATGGGAAACCAATTGAGCGACGATAGTTGGCCCTATTGTGATAATACGTTGGATTGTCATGCTATGTAACGAAGTTAAATGCGAAGAAGAAGCGGACGGAGTTTTCTTTGCGGACGGACGTTTGTTGCTACTCGAAGAAGTAGCCGGACCATTGTTATTTGTTGGGGAAGTTGGGCAGAAGGATGGAGCAATGTGTGATGCTTGCCCTTGCATTGCTTACAGCCTGGATCTTTATGGCAATCACGGAGCACGTGGTCGTAGTTCAAACAGTTAGCATTGTCGAATGTGGTGATTTTGTGGACAGTACTTACAACGACGCTTACCGGAGTCCGTTGAGCCCGCAGTTGATTTCGGCGTCGCCACTGGTACTTTGCCGTCAAAGCGTCCTTCAGCACCACCCGGTGCAATTTCCCGTCGAGGACTGGATGGCGCAGAGGACATCCCGGCCATGGGCTGCATCACTGCCTCAGGGTGAATCACAGCAGCACAAGGTGCGAGGGCAGGTTCGATACTAGTAGCTTCAGCTACGGTACTAGTACATTTGTTTGGATCATGTTAAATATCCGTTAGGGGAACCACATCTTCGACGTCTCTTTCCTCATCCGACATGGGGATGTCTTCCTCATAGTCAGGAAGAGTAGAGAACATCTTGTTTTGATTTTCCATTCTACAAGAAAAAAAATAAAGATGGCGCGAAAGTGAAAGAGAAAACAAAAATCTAATTGGTCAAAGCGACCAGCTTAACCGACCGTCTGTCCCGGGAAAAACATTAATGACCCGGCCTAATTTCCACGATGTTGGAGATAATTGTTCATGTCGAATTACCACTAAATCGTCCGTTTGTATATCGCGCTGCGGAAATTTCCATTTATAGCGTTTATGAAGACTTTTTAAATACTCTTCTTCCCACCGTAAACAGAACTGATGAGTTAGCGCTTTAAGTTTTTTATACCGTGTAACGAAGTTTTTTTTTTTTTTTTTTTTTTGTATTTATTATTTCAAATATATTTTATTACAATATGTATGTTTTGCCTCAGCGTCTTCAAGACCTTATTGAGGCGAATTGGTTTACAATATAAATCAAAATACGCGTTTTACCATATGAAAAAAAAAATATTGATAAAAAAATTAAATAACATAAAAAAATGAATTACGTTAAAAAAAAAATTACGTTAGAAGCATTTCAATATTACTTAATAAAAATGACTTTATCTCTTTTTTAAATAATGAAATTCTTGTTATATTTTTTATATTATTGGGCAGGTGGTTAAAAAATAAACATCCATTATGCTGAATTTTTTGTTTCGTTAATTCCAAACGACATCTTTTTACTCTTAAAACAGAATTATTCCTCGTATTGACAAGCGTTTGACTCATTTCAAATTGTATTGACCGATGGCCGATATCATGGATAACTTTAAACATATATGTCATCACTTGAAGTTTATAAGTACCATGTATAGGGAGAATGTTTTTTGCAATATGTTTGTAGAGTTCTGTTGTGGGGTAAAATCTCGACAAGTTGAAAACTATTTTAAGTGCTTTATTTTGGGTCCTTTGCAATGATTTCAAGTAAATATTATTTTTATGTGCATATATCATTGCCAAATAGTTGAAATGACTTTGAATTAGTGAATTATATAACAAAAGTTTAGTTTTTACATTAAATGTATATCTGAATTTATGGAGGATACCAATAGCAGGCGCAACTTTTTTTCTTAGCTCATCCATATGTACATTCCATGCCAAATTATTTTGCATATGTATACCAAGATACTTTAACATTTGGCACTCAACTATTTTTAAATCTCCAATTTGTATATGAAATTCTTGATCATATTGTGGACATCGAGGTCGAAATCTGATCACTTTTGTCTTATTTGTATTTATTACAAGTTTGTTTACTCTACAGTAACCCATAATTTTAGCAGCATCATGTTCCATTTGTCCCTTTAAAATAGCAATATGATGATATGGATATAGTAGGGCAATATCATCCGCATATAGAACTAATTTTCCATACAGATTCATATTGGATATATCATTAATATATAATGTAAATAGCAGCGGTCCCAGAACACTCCCTTGTGGTACACCATACTCCACAGTCCCAGTTTTACTTTTTGCACCATTAATTTCAACAAATTGTTTTCTATTCGTAATATAACTTCCAATTAGTTGTAACGCATTACCACTAATCCCATAATATGGAAGTTTAGACAGCAATATTGTGTGATCTACAAGGTCAAAAGCTTTAGAAAGGTCATAGAACACTGCACCAACTCCTCCAAAGTTTGCATCTAAGCCATCACAAATAATATTTACAATATTGACTACAGCATCCTGCGTTCCGCTTCCTTTCCGAAACCCGAATTGCATTGGATACACCTGCCCAGTCTGTTCAAGATATGTTGAGAGCTGTTTATGCAACAGTTTCTCAAATATTTTATCAAATAATGACAACAAGGCTATTGGCCTAAAATCACATGCTTTATTTGCATTTGGCAGTTTCGGTACTGGTACAATTTTAGCTATTTTAAGAACATCTGGATACATACACTTGTTTACCATATTGTTGAAATTTAATAATAGGTGCTTCCAAATACAATTTTTAGATGTATTTAAAATTGTACCTGATATTTCATCATGACCAGGACTTTTGCCATTATCAGCGGTTTCGATAAGGCTCATAATATTATTTCTGCTTTCAATATTGAACGAAAAAGTTGATGCGCATCTTGTTAAGGTACAGAACTTGTTAAAGTTGTCACCATCGGTATGAATAATTTTGTTTTTCAAGATTTTGGGAATATTTAAAAAGTAATCATTGAATATATTACATTTTATATAATCATCATATACTTGTTCATTGGCTTCATTGATAAGTTGAATAGTATGTTTATCCTTTCTTCCTAAGCATTTGTTAAGAAAATTCCAACTTTTACGTGGATTTTGTTCCAATTTCTCTAGATTCCAGCTTATATAGGAATTCATACATATTTTGCTAGAAATTTTTATGATTCTGCTTATGTTTTTTAATATGAATTCAGTTTTTCCATCCTTGCCTCTCTTTCTTCTCTTAGCCAATAGCTTTTCTTTGTATATTCTGAGCGAAGTTAGGTGTTTATTTTCCCATGGAGTTAACATTTGTCTCGACAAACCTTTAACTGTCGTAAAAGTTGTGTTTGCTTTGATTATTTTTGTAATAGCCGATGTTATTATCTCTAAATCAGCAGATGGATCATCGGTATGATCAAATTTATCCATTTCAATCTGAATCTCTGACGAGATGTTATCAAAATTATAATTCTTTATTTTTTGGGGTGGTTCATTCTTTTTCCTCATTACATTTCCCATTTGACACCAAATAATGTTGTGGTCTGATAGAGTGCATTCGATTGAGTCTATGCATAATCTTGTTGCTAGATTGCTGTACACATGATCAATACATGTGTTACTCATCGGACGAGATATTAATTGGTGACAAGATTCATAATCAACACAAGAAAGAATAGAAAGCAAATCTGATGAGCTGTTAGAGTCAATCAGATCAATATTTGAGTCTCCAAGAATTATTGATCCAGTTCGACATGGTCCACATAAATTGTTTTCAAGGTATGAAAGAAATGTTGTCACGTTGCATTTAGGAGACCGATAAAAGGTTGTAACTTTCAGTGGTATCCCATTTACTAAAATTCCATCCACAGATATTCGTATTGCTTCAATAAGGTTTACGCTCTCGCAAAGTTCAACTGTATATGTTATGTTATCACGTATATAAAATGATGTACCTCCATATCCATCAATGCGGCAACAGTGTATGGCATTATACCCAGGGACTGCATAAATTTGTGTTATATTCTTTTGGAACCACGTTTCTTGAATAGCAATGATCTTCGGCAATACTGGAAGATTTGCCACTACTGATTTAAATTTATTAAATTTGTTTAATGAGGAAATGCTTCTTACGTTTACAGACATAATATTCAATTTGTTGTTATTATTACCATTACCATTAAATTCATTTTTAAATATATCAATGTTTTTAAAATATTTATTTTTATTATTCATTTTGTTATTTTAATAATAATAAAGAAAATATTGCATGTATTTAAATACGGTGATTTACTGGTGATACGAAGTCGGCATTAACTTCAACATCATTGTCATCAGTATCCTCTTCTTCTTCTGGAACAGATAAAATACGCATCGATCTTCTTCCGTGGAAGTTATTTGTTGTTGCTTCAAGTAATATTTCATCGACATCTTCTTTACTTCGAATTAGTTTCGGTTTATTTAAAGCACTTCTTTTAACGTAAATTTTGTTACCGTATGTATAAATGTATTTATAGCCCACTGTTTTTATTGATTTGGCGTAGTTGAAAAGTTCCAATGACTCTTTGCTTAGGAAGTCGTTCACATATATTGACTTTGTATTTTCATTCTCTTTTAACTTTTTTTTTGCATCCATTAATTTGTTTTTAGCCGATTTTGAATTAAATTTAACAACCAACGACTGATTTTTATTGTTTCTGTTTCTCTTATTTAAAAAGTATGCCTCTTCAATATTTTCTTCATTCATTTGAACACCAACTGTTTCTGAGAGGGCAATAACAGCTTGCACAGCACTTTGATTACCTGTGTCACTAAGTCCGTTTATGACACAATCATTTTTGACCCGTTGGTCATTTAACATTTTCACGGATTCCTTTAATGTTTTTATTTCCGATTTAAGGATTGTATTTTCTTTCTCTACACTATCTATTCTTTTTGTATTAACATGAATACTCTTCATCAGTTCATCAAATTTACTCGACATGAATTCAACTGACTCTGTGAGGCGATCAATCTTATCAAGTTTTTCCTCCATACGTTTTAATTGATTTGTTATCATAGTATCCGGTTTATCATCACAAACTTGACAAATATATTCGTCCTCTTCATGTTTTAATAAATGCTCATACTGTTTCTTGTCCAATTTTGTACATATTATATGATAAAGTTTGGAGCATTTATCACATTCAATATAATCATCTTTATCTTCATTTATATCAAGTTTACAGTGAGCACAAACTATCTTTTTTGATCTCAGGCTTCTACGGCCAGTATTTGATGGCATTTTATTTTATTAATTAATATAGAAGTTTAAAATAAAAATTGAAGTTTGAATAATTTTGTTTTTTTTTTACAATTTATCTAATCCCAAATGATGTTCAAAGCAGGTTTCGTTATATTGGTTGCCGAATATTTAGACCCACTTAAGCATGACATGCTAACGCTAATTGTTTGCAATTCAAATCAAATAACAAAGCTGCCATTGCCACCTTCTATTCAAAGGAAACGAAGACAACAAAACACACACACACACAACATTTTTGCAATTTTTTTTTGTTGTTTAGCAGATGTGCTAATATAAATAATATTAACTATTTGAGCTAATTGTTAAGTTAAAAATGTGAATATTGTTTTTATTGTTTATTAATTGAAATGTGTATGACTGTGAACTTGAGACCTTTTTGGCGAAGCAACAGATCTATTAGCACTTGTCCACATTTATTCTAATCAGTGGTGGTGTTTGGTCATATCGTCAATTTCCCTAGAAATACACTTTGGTGCATGCAAATAAATTACCACACACATTCCATTTAATTTATTCGTGTAAATCGATGCCGCCGCAATTTCATTCACAAAAGCTGAGCACAAAGTGCTTTCCTCCATTCCCCTCGACATGTCGATCTTTATATAGTTTGTATCCGTTTGCTATAGTTATCAGTAACGTCATCTAATAGCAAAAAATACTTAGAAAACAAATATACACTTTTTAAATATAATAATGACCTAAATAGTGTTTAGATGAAGAAAAAAAAATATTCAAATTCTCTTGTGCCGAGTCAGTCCGTAATTGGCATGTCGATGGTTGTTTTTTATTATTTAAATATTGCATTACACTGCAATGTGTCAATTAATTGAAAGTGTCGATATACTCGTATTGTGTACACAAATAAATAAATATTTTTACTAACTGTTATTGAATAATTTAATCAGTTTTGAAGGATATTATAATTGACATAAAAAAATAAGAGCTATAGATATACTAGGGCTAGGCACGATGCCGGTCAGCTGGGGAATGATATTGTTTTGAAAACAATTGATATGATCGATGCATAGAAGAATTGTTTTCATACAAAGAAGACCATAGGACATGCATCCGTTCATTAAATTTCTATGTATAGAATTTCAAAATTATGGTCTAAAAAATTGTCATAATATTAATACAATTTTATAGTTTTTTAAGGACCAACATACGATCGTTTTTTTTTTTTTTTTTAAAAATCCACATGTCTATAAAAATATTTTATATATTTTTTTTAATTTGGGTATTTTTATTAACTATACTAATAAAAGAGTAAAGGGTTTTGACTAACTTAACGATTCATCAACGCCCATACGAAATAGCTGAAGTTAGAATCTTGAAATTTGGGGTGAGGGTCACTCTCGGTCCAAAGGTGTCAGATAAGGCTGGTTTTTGAGATGGCACGAAAAGTACTAAATTTGAAATTAAAATTACCGTCGGAATGTCGGATTGGATTGGGTTATTTCGTTGTGGTAATTTTTTACTTAAAGACGAAAAGTACTAAATCGTACTATAATTGGTACAATTTGGATTTGGGTGAATCGATAGAGTTGGGATCTTGAAATTTGGAATTAAGATCACTATTGGAGTGTAGGATTGGTGTATGTAGGAAGCTTTGGAAATTCGTACTAATAGTACTAAATTGGGTACAATTATATTTGGGTGAAGCAATTGGGCTGGAATCCTGAAATTGAGAAATATTTGAAAACAAGACATGCTTTTTCGAAATTCGTACTAATGTGTAACATATTTGAATTTGGGTGAACCGAAAGAGCTCGGATCATTATGTTTGGAATTACTTTTGTTAAAAAGTACTAGAAAAATACGACAGATAACAAAATGGTACCAAAAATAGTATAGAGCTACGTTTCTGTTGCGGAGTAGCGGGCATAACTCAAAAAAAGTGCCACATCGCTTGCAAAATACCTCTAGGACTATCAAAATACCAAAAAGTGGTTTTGTTACAAAATGGGGACTATGACAATTTAATGGAACTATATAGAATATTTTTACGTAGATGTGTTTCACCCTCCAAGAGTCCTGATTGCCAAATTATAGACATTTGTAAAGTTCAACAGATCCTCCAACACCCTGAAAAGCATTGGCAATTATCAGTATAGATGTTTTTCAACGTTAAAGACATCGGAATTACAAATTACAGGTTGGAAAATACTGAAAATCTTAAACATAACGAATTTGAGACTAAGGTTATACGAAAACGTACGTCGATAGGGTCTCCAATCTCCCTAGGAGTATCAGCAGTATATATGCAAAATATCAAATATTGCGAGCTTTATAGTAAATTCCACAGGCAGACGGACATATATGAATCGACATAGAATTATATTCATATCAAGAATATATACGTTATGGATATTATGACCAATATTTTGAGGTAAATTTACTATAGACTCAACTTTACGACGAAGGGTATAAAAAATGTGTGAGATTTTCCTTTTTTTATTTTTACTAAAAATCTTCCATATATACCCATACAGCCAAATAGATTGACCACTAGTTTGTGAATCAGCCACGATATCTTAATGAATTAAACGGATGATAAAGGTGTGCCCAAAAAACACTAATTTGGTGTTAATTTGTTGAAAATATTCCATAACTAAACATTGATTTTAGTATCTCACAAATAAAGACAACATTCATAATTAATACCTTATTTTGTGCTAAATAGTTTTTTAAATAGAAATAATAAAATAATTTATAGATAGAGAAATAATATTCTATAGAAATAAAAGAAAACACGTGCATACAAAACAAAAAGTTCCACGTGCTGAGATCTTAACAATAAAACAGATTTTTTTATGAAGAATGATATGCTAGATATGTATGTACATTTGTAAATATATTTAACCAAATTTAGTTGAATTAGTGACAAACATGGATTTGACAGCAAAAACACAAACACTCACACCACACAAATAAAAAGTAATACGCAATAGTTGTGCTTCAAATTTTAAAAATCGCAGAACTCACCCCGTTGCTATCTACTTCAAAAACACGCGATATACAATATTTACCTACGCATAAAATTTAGGGAAGTGTATTCAAAAAGTAAAACACACATATAGGTTTAAATACATTATATACACACGAACAAAGCAAGTTTCGAGCCGAGCAAAAAAAGAAAAAAAAAAACTTCCATCATCAACAAATTAGGAATACAAAAGAATGAAGAAAAAAAGAGTTTGGACATTACCGAACACTCTTCATGCTGAGAAGTGTACAAAGAACGCGCACCATATAAAACCGTCACCGAAAACAGCCCTAATTTGATTTTGTTTTATGAATATATAGAATTTTTTTTGTCAAAACAATACAAATTTTATACAGTGGGTTCTGGTTAAAGTAATAAGTAAAATAATAGTTATTGTTGTGATTTAATAAGTAAATTTGGTAACGGCAAATCTGAGGGTGTGGGTGAGAAGTGGAAACACACAACTGAAGCATTTAAAAAAATCTGATGTAAATCTGGATTTTCATAAAAGGATAGTGTTTTTTTTTTATAAATTACTAAACAAATTAAATAAAAGATTTATAAAATAATTATGTATTTTTTTAATTAATTGTATTTTACAAATCGACCGATTATATCAGTTATTAAAATAAAATCTTATCATTGTTCTACACTTTTTTAAATTTTCAGCATGGCCGGTTATCTATGATGACCACAGAAAGTTTTTCTAGAAAATTTTATATATTTTTGTTTGTTAATGTTTATCATGTATTATTTCTTTTCTATCAAAATGATGTTGCTAACTAGGCCTATAACTAATATGTTAAGCCGCAAAGAGATATGAGCATAAATCTCATGTCTTGATAATATTTTTATAAAATACATTATTAAATATCGATGTAGATAATATTGATCGTATAAAACAATGTTTTTTAAATATATATGTATATAATACCATATTCCCAACAGTAAAAAATATGTTATAGGAATTTATTTAATCGATTTTAGGCATTCAGAAGGTTCTATCCAACTTTCAACCAAATTGTCTGTAATTAGGCATATGGACACATATGTAGCTAATCTGAAATTTTATTTAGGTTGAAAGTTGTCTGTTTTATATGTTGTGCTATGTATTGGAGAAGACACGAGAATGAGTGGGGAGTATATTACTAAAAATCCGAACATAATGATTTTTAGTAATATCACCCCTAGTAATTCTCGTGTCTTCTCCCATAAAATATTAGGTTGAGAAAAAGAAATCCATTATGAAAATGTCGATACAATCGGAGAAATGATCGAAGTTGACCGGCATGTTGGCAGTCGTAACATCGTCCAGGATCTAAAAATCGACCATAAAACTGTTTTAAACCATTTACACAAAGCTGGATTTAAAAAGAAGCTCGATGTTTGGGTGCCACACCAAGTAACAGAAAAAAATAGGATGGATCGAATTTCCATCTGCGAAGCATTGGCCAAACGAAATGAGATTTTTTAAACGGATGGTGAATGGAGATGAGCAATGGATCACATACGATAACCCTGTGCGAAAACGATAGTGGTCAAAGTGCGGTGAAGCACCTCAAACGAAGGCCAAGCCAGCACTAACGGTCAGGAAGGTTCTGCTATGTATTTGGTGGAACTGGAAGGGGATTATGAGTGGCTTTCATATGGCCAAACGCTAAATTCAACAACTGGACCGTTTGAAGATAGTAATTGACCAGAAACGGCCAGAATTGGCCAATAGGAGAAGTGTCGCGTTCCACCAGGACAACGCCAGGCCACACACATCTACAGTGATTCACCAGAAACTTAGGGAGTTTGGTTGGGAAGTTTTAATGCATCCACTATAAAGTCCGGACTTCCCACCAAACCATTATCATCTTTTTCTTGCATTGCAAAATTTTTTAATTATGAAAAAATGGTATCTAGGGACGATTGTGAAACTCGATTACTAGAGTTTTTTAAAAATAGAGAGCAGGACTTCTATGCGAGAGGCATTATGATGTTACCTTTAAAATGGCAACAAATCATACAACAAAACGGTGCATATTTGGCCCAAATCGGACATTCCGAAACATTTTAAATAAAGGTCTATAGTTCATATAAAAATAATCGATTTATTTTTCCTAAAATTACAGTCAAATTTGTTGATCCCCAAAAAATTAAAAATTAGGGGGATACCGTTATATGGGTATAGGAGGATACCGTTATATGGGCACTACCCCAAATAATGGATCAAAATTCACCATCCTTGGTAAGAATATGGGCTACACAATACAAAACCAAAATATCAAATTACAGCTATTTAGGTTGGAGATTTTGGTTGGTATATCTTCCAATTCTATAATGAGCATTCTATGTTAAAAGTAAAATTTAAATTTTTCATTAACTTTTTTTCAACAACTATTTGTATATTATTGTCCTAACTCTTAAATTTACGAACAATTCTATATGACGGGGTTTGAGTTTCACAACAAACTATATATTAAAATTATTTTTTTTTAGAAATCAACAGTATAAAATTAACAATATTGGCAGCAAATTCTTTGTTGACTTTAAAAAGTGATAATTAAACACCTTGATGAAATGTACCAAATTTTCCAATAAGACAGCATCTTAGGAGTATTTCGTCAAAGACAAATTTATTTTACATCGAGTTTCACTATTAGTTACAAACGAAAAGATTTTTGTAAACTCGATTTTTTTTTTGTAAAAAATATCTCTAATTTGGGTATATACAGCAAAAAGGCAAAAATATAAGCAATTTTTTCATAGAAATTTACCAGTATTTTTTTCAGCTAATTGTATGAAAGTAATATGAATCTTTATGGACCTTGAATTTCACTATGTGTCTCAGAACAAACAAACTATTTAATTTCAATATTTTTTAAGAATTTTCAAGGATTTCAAGAAATCTTAATGCGAATATTTTCAAATATCTTGGAAATATTGCCACGCCTTTTTGGGTTACCTCCCGAAGAAAACTTTAAAAATACCGATACACGTGTCTTCTATTTTTAGCCATCTATCATATATATATATATATATATATATTTTTTTTTGAATTATCAAAAAAATTGAAATTTGTTACACAGTGTTAAAATTGTTATTTAAATCTACGTCACCAAAACATCTTCAGATTCAGATTTAAAATAATGTTAAGCGATGAATATGACAATTCATTAAAGGATTGTAATTAAAAATTATAATTTGATTCGATCTTTTTCTCTATACATTTGAATTTTTTTTCTTTTTTAACTCGGCATATGTAAAGAAAATTTCTCAAATAAATATGGAGAGTTGAAAATAAGGTTATAACAACAAATTAAATAAATTCTATTTATTGCATTCTCTAAATAAAATTTATTATAGAATAACAATTTGTCTGATCACTATTATTTGTAATTAATATATATTCTGATAGAATTAATATTACAGTTCTCATTTAAGGTAATTGAACAGGTATTTAAAAAATAGTCAACGTTTTTTTTTAAACATGGCTAAACATAAAGCATGTGATTGGAATTTAAAGTGGTTGTGGTGATAGTAACAAAAAAATGTGAATTAATTATTTTTTTGTATTATAAAATACAAAACGCATGCATTTAAATTTGCATAAAACCTGTTTCGGGATGCAATTTGTTAAGAAATTAAAACAAAAAATATTGAAAATAATTCTATTTGGCCCAGTCTATATTCTCATAATTAAAAATTCTTTAGACATATAAATGTTAACAAAAAATAAATTGCAAAGTGAACACAATCGATTTTGTGTTGATAAGAAAAAATAATTCCACAAATGATTTGATTTGTTTATAAAACAAAATGTATTTAACAAATATATTTGTATAGAAAATATGTGGGTGTATTTTTAAACTATTGTGAACGTATATGTAAGAATACCTTATTTTTTCTCAAAATGTCAATCAAACCCTAGACATTATTTTGATGTCTCATTCAATCCCAGTGTAGAGCGATTATTCGGTGTTCGCTTGGTTAAAGCCAGCTTTTGTTGTTTTAACAATTTCATTTTTTGGTATTGAAATTCATTTATTGTATGGCAACAAGTCAACGAAACAATATTGATATTTGTTGTATTAAGTCCCAAACACAACACAGTTTTGCCAAACTGTTGCTGCTGCTATTTTGTTATTGGCCATTGGCAATAAACTTGTTAAACAGAGAGATATATTGAAGAAATTTCTTGATTGATTTAGAAACAACTGGTAATTAATCGATTTATAAGTACTTCTAATAATAAAACAAAAAAATAATATTGTATGTACTCCAATAGATCTAATTGCGATTATTATCACCACCACCACCAGTCAGCTCGCTAGTCGGCCAGTTGGACAGCACGTTTCCTAATAATTTCCATTGATATTATCAAAGTTAAATATTATTGTTTTTAAACATTTTATTATGGCAATGTGTGAAGGAATTAATCACACCATCAATAATGCCAATTTTAATTGATTAGATGAATTAGAAACGTCATCTTTTCTTGAGTGTGTTGTTTACGCTCAAAAAAATTATACCAAAATAAAAATCCGAGTGACAATATTTAAAAATTTTTACTACGAATAATTATGGATCAAAATAACAAGTTTTTATTAAATTTTCGATTAATAAGCTGTACAGAAGGTACCAAACGGTACAAAGGGTACATTTCCATATTCGAAATTTGAATTTGAATCAAAAGAACACATTTATATATAACAAATATATTTTAAATAAAAAATTAAGGGTACTTCAAACCATTTTCTGTATCAAAAAATTAATTTTGGGTTTTTAAATTAATTCAATCATACACTCATTCAATAAAGCCCCTTTAAAATCTCAAGTGAAAATTAATTCCCTTAAATAAGTTCCAAACCGAATGACAACCCTAAGATACCACCTACAGCATGGTAGCAGTTACAAATCCCCAATATACTATATAATATCTACAATAATAATAAACAATCCATCCCACAATAACAGCAGAACATCTAATAATAATCTATGTCACAAGGACAATTGCCATAATCGGATGTAGAACAGAATGTCTCAGCTAATAATGGTGTTGAGAAATGAAAAGTGAAATGATATCTCAAAAAAATGAATAGACATCATTATGATGTCCATTGTGCGGGGGTAAGGATAAGTGATGGCAAATCAACACTTTACACAAATCTTGAAGTGGATGTTGGCCTTTTTTTCTGACAGAAAAAATAGACAAACTAAAGAAAAGGAACAACATTGAGTATTTGGAATGGGAAAAATAACGACTCAGGGTAATATTCAATGTGACCTTAATATTGAATAATTTAAATTTTTAGAGAAGGAATTAAAAATCCAGAGTTTTATAAATTTGAATGGCCTTATTACTCTAGGAATAGACATCCATATTGTAATGGTCATCGGTCGGGGTATTTTTATGGATACTATAACATTGTAAATAGTTTGTGAGGTCATGTGTTATTCTTTGAAATAACGAAATACACAAATTTTGACACTCAGGTTTGAAAATTCGGTTAGGACTTTCAGCATACAGAAAAATAGGTCTGGATCTTTGTGTGAGGGCTTTGTCAAAGCATGGGATCTATATACAAAATGTATGTAAACAAACTTTTTTACCCACATTGAATCTTGTACATTGACTTTATACGAGACCAACGTCAAAATATGGACCTAAGACCTGACCCAAAAAAAATATTTAATCCACCTAAAATGTGGAATGCCAATTACTGTCACTTCTGTTGGAAAATGTCCATAGGATTATAAAAACCGAAGTTGGGCGGAGCATTTATAGGAGAGAAATGTCAAAGCATTTCTGGGGGAGAATTTTCTGTGAATAAGTTTTTTTTATTCGCCAAGAACCCGGTATGCCATTTTACAGCCATTTCTGAAGGAAATACACTTAGTAAAATTTAAATGATAATATTGGTTGGGACCTTTATATGGGGTCAATGTCAAAATAAGGACCAATAATGAAAATTTTCTTCAAGAAAATGTTCAATCCACAAAGAACTCGGAATAAAAAACTACATCCACTTCTCTTGGAATATGGGAATAGGACCATAAAAACCCATCAACATGATGCGGAACCATTATATGGGGGGTTTGTCCAAACATGGACCTATATTGAAAATGTTTTGCAATGAAGTTGTACTAATCTAGACCAAGAAATGCTCAAGACCCTCACATTGGTTTGGGAAATGAGCCTAGGGCCCTGAAATTCCTGAAATTGGATTTGTATATATTGTTATATTGGAAAATGAGCCTAGGGGTATGAAATTCATAACAAAGGATCTTTATATAGGTACTTCTGTTGAAAAAGCATCTAAGATCATTAAAAAACCCAAAATGGGGTGCCAAATTTTTATGGGAAATATGCCATAACATCTACCTATTTTCAACTTTTTCTAATTTTTTTTTATCCACCAAGAATCTGGAATAAAATTGGCCGAGACCTTTATATGGGGACAATGCCAAAATATGAACCAATAATGAAAATTGTCTGCAAAGAAAATGTTCATTCCACAAATAACTCGGAAAAGCAAAATACAACCACTTCTGTTGGGAAATTCGCATAGGACCATAAAAATCCTCTTAACGGTGTGGACACTTAATTTGGGGGGTTTGTCGAAACATGGACCAATATTGAACAATTTTTGCAATGAAGTTGTACCCATGTACCAATCTAGAAATATAAATGGCCAATTACCGTCATTTTGGGTTGGGAAATTATCCTAGGGCCTTGAAATTGCTAAAATTCGATTTGTATATATTATTATGTTGGAAAATGAACCTAGGGCTTTGAAATTCCTAAAATAAGATCTTTATATGGATACTTCTGTTGGAAAATGATCAGTGAAAAACCCAAGATGTGGTGCCAACTTTTTAGGGAAAATATGCCATAACATAAGATGTAGATTTTTTAAAAAATATTTTTAGGGCTCTATATAAGGCGTAAATTTTTTAAAAGAGATATTTTTGAATTAAAAGAAATATATTTTTAAATTCTAACATAAAATGTAAATTTTTCAAAAATATTTTAGGCAATCTTTCTATTGCTCCTGAGGAGCAATAGGAGAAAAAATTAGACTTTAGTAAAGTAACTTCCAGTATGACTTTCATACAATGTTGTTTTTATAATAAATACTGAGGTCTTATTTTATAACCCTATATTGATATGGGTCATAGATAAAAACAATTGTTACTCCAAGAAAATTCCATAACCTTGACCATATTTTTCTCGAAAATTTGATCTAAATGATTTAATGATAAACTGATAAGGCATTTATTTTTTATTGTAGGGTTTTTAAAATCCCCCTCAAGTTTGATAAATTTTATACTGGGGTCTTAAGATATAAATCATATTTAAAACTTTTTATCTTTATGAATGTGTTTAAACAAAACAGGTGCTGTTGTTCTTGCTCAAATAAATAGTCTTTATCCAAGTAGCTTTCTCAAAATGGTGTTTGATGAGCCCATACAAAAGGGGGACATTATTTCAAATAATAAAAAATATTGCTTCAAATGTTTGCCAAAATAAAACCACGCGAGCAAATTGCTATATTTGATCTGGGGTGGCCTATATTAATTTTTTAACAAAAGATGGAAAAAAATTGCTGAATAGGAATCCAGGTGTCGAAAACTGTTCCGTATTTGTTTTTCGTATATTTTGACAAAAATATATCTAATGATGATCCATATTTCTCTTGCTTGGTAATGTAACATTCCAGTGAATTATTGATTATAATTATTATTATTTTTTTGTGAATATTTGTTTTCATCATGGCTAATTCACATAAATGATAAATAATTTTAAAGCGATTTTCAATAATGTAGCAAATTAATAATTTTCACAATCCGATTATTGTTGCAAAATTTCTACACATAATAATATTACTTATAGTTTTGAAAATGTATACCACATGTCGGCAAAATAAAAAAAAATCATATATATTTTTTGAAAACAAATTGATTTATTATGAACATTTGTTTTAGTTCTTAGCGATTCAAATTTTGTCTAAAATTAAACCATACCGAATAGTATGAAATATTACTTTTAATGTCGATAAAAATCAAATAAACGTTTAAGTTGTTTTGCATTAAATATTCAAAAATATCAAATGAAACCAACTGGGCCAAGAAGGGTGCAGGGTGGGGTTGATAATAACAAGGCGAAGTATTATCACACACAAGTTTGTTTCATCAGATAAGAGCAAGTTTTAACAAATAACTATATTCGGGCTTATAATACTAGATATTTTCGAAATAATCTATGTTGAAATATCAAAGCTTGAAAAAAGCGTTAAGCCCGTTTTTTAATCTTTTGATATATGTGTCTACGTATTTATGCAATTTATATTAGGAATACTACTTTAAAAATTTTAAATTTTGCAGGTAACGTCAGGCCATATTGCAAATACGTATATCAATTTATATATTGAAAACCCAAAATGTCAAATTTAAGAAATTGCTAATTAAAATAATGAGTGGAATTAAAAAAATATTGGAGACATGTATAAGGCGTGATTTAAAAAAAATATATTTTTCAGGGCCTATATAAGGCGTGGATTTAAAAAAATACATTTTCAGGGCCTATATAAGGCGTAGATTAAAAAATTGGTCTCTTATAAGGCATAGATTTTTCTAATTTTTTTTCTAGGGCTCTAGACTCAAGGCGATTATATAAAAAAATATTTTTAGGGGTCTAAACAAGGCTTGGATTTTTAGGAAATATTTTTGGAAGTATACTCTAAGATTGGATATAAACAAAAATATTTTGAGGTACCTATGAATATTAGGGCGGGCCAAATTGTTTGTCGATTAAATCCAGCCCTTAGGATGATTCTATGGACAATTCTAAGTAACATTTATCATTTTTTTTGTCTATTTTTTGAGACGAAAAATAGTTAAAATATGCATGAAACGCCCTCTGGTGGTGGTTAAAAATAAAGATCAGAAGTTAGATAAGAAATCGACGCCATATACACATAAAAAAGATAATATAACGATGAATAAAAAATCGAAATTTGAATCAAAATGATGTTATATATGAAAAGTGGGAGACTCAACAATTGAGGTAGACTTATGGTTCCTTCACCAAAGTTGCTTAGAATTGTCCATAGAATCATAAATGGGGCTGCATTTAATCTAATTTTTCGGCTTCATACATATTGGCCCGCCCTAATGTATATGCATATATATAGTTGACTACACATACTACTGTTGACTACTATAAAATGTGTGGATTTTTAAAGAAAGTATTTTTTAGGGGCCTACTCAAGGCTTGGATTGTTTAGAGATCTAACATAAAACGTAAATTTTTCAAAAATATTTATTGAGGTGTATACATGGCTTGGATATTTTACAGATTATTTATAGGGGTCTATACAAGGCTTGGATATTTTACAGAATTAAAAAAAATATATCTACACAAGACTTGGATATTTTAAGGGTCTACACAGCACTTGGATATTTAAGAGAAATTTTTGGGGTCAAATATAAGGAAATGATTTAAAAAGGCCTGCGTTATTAAAAAAATATTCGAGGCCTACACACTGATCTGTTACACAAATATTTTTCGGGATCTTTAAAGCTCTCTTTGTTTAAAAAAGTTCAAAATAGAAAAACGTTTATTCATAGCTCCAAAATGTTGCTACATTTTCCAACTTAATAAAATACAAATAAATAATTGGAGGACATACAAGTAACATAATTGCCACAATTTCTTACGTATCCATATTCAAATGTTCTATTTCAATTTCCTTAATTTCTAAATTGAGTGTTAATGCCAAAATATTGTACCCATTATTTAATCTTAATTTGCAACACATGGCAAGGCAAGGCAAAAAAATCATTCAAGTCAATATGCAATAATTCAATAACATTGAAAATGCAATATTTAAAAATAAATCGAATCGTTTTTCTTTTTTGCTTTTGCGGAAGTCTATAATTTTCCGAATGTGATAATCGAAATGAAAAAAATATATATTTTTGTAAGAAAAAGGTTCCTCATTACGAATTCCAAGCAGCGTCATACTGGGTAAGTGTAATAGTCGTCTTGATAAAGATCACAACAAACAAATGTAAGTGGGTGTGTGGGACGAGAGGCAGACAGACAGCCTAGAACAACAGTGACAACCTTTTTCCATATATATTAAAAAAAAAACTTATATATGTAACTACACACATATATATTTGATGAAATCATCAGTAAAGAAAACTAAATAAATTTCTAAAAATGTTAGTCAGACAATAACAACAAAAAAGAAAAAATAAAAAACAAATGCAAAAAATATCAAGAAAATTGCAATGATTTTGACACAATCAATAACAGTGGAAGTTGTTTGAGGGTTTTTTTTTTGCAAAATTTATTTTTTGTTTTCTTTGTAAATATTTAAATAAAAACACATTTAATTATAGAGCCATTTAAGACATTTAGCTGATCATTGAGTTCTGAATAATTAATTAATAATAAAAAATATATATATTAAAAAAATTGTACGGCAGTAACTGTGTCTCAGAGTTACTCCTCTATGCCATACAGCCAAACTAGTTTACAATAACACTAAACGTCGCTTTCCGTTTAATGTTATTACCGTGTTAAGTATTATGTAAATTTTTGTAAATTAATAAAACAATGAAAAAAAACTACAACAACAATCTGGTCTCGCCTGGCTAGTGGTCAACCTTTGTAATACTTGTCTGACACACATTGTAAACTTGATTTTGTTGTGCTGCTCAAGGGTTTACAAAGAAATTTGTTTGTTAACAACAAAAGTTCTCTGAGTTCTGAAATTGGATTCTTCTTCCAAAATGTTTACCTTGAAATTTATTACAAGAACTTGATCTTATCTCATGGCTAACAAAGAAGTCTAGTCATTTGTTTTGTTACTTCCCTTCCTCAATTAGTATTTTCTATAGCCATTTTAAACTTTATGATGTGTTAGATAAATTGTTTATGTTTTTGTTTACAATTTGCAGACAACAAACTATGTTTTTTTTTTTCAAAAATATATTTCATCACCTTTGTGTCTTTTTTAAAAAAATTATAAATTTGCGACTCTTTTTGTTCTGAGTTGTCATGACATAGTGAGTGCTATTTAATTGTTGTGCCGGTATTACAACGAATACTTCACGATTTTTTGATAACACAAAATCTGTGTAAACAATTATATTGTATTTATTAATAACTTAATAACTTTTGGACACAACAACAATAATAAAATATATGAATAAAAAAAGCAGTCTACATGACAACTGAAACAGAGAAAGGAATTCTAGGAACAATATTTGTATAGCTTTTGGATTTCTTGGAAAGTATTAAGAAAATGAGGTTTCCTATATGGAAAAATATATAATTTCAACAATAGGAATATGTTTTAAATATGTGCTATAGGTTATGAATTCATGGTTTGGGGATTATCTGGGAATTTACAGATTTAAAGAGAATATAAAAAATATAAAATTTACACATGTTTCTAATATATTCTAGATTTTTATCTGGAATAACACGTGGTTTAAGGGGACCCCTCATTCTCAGGGTCAAAATTTTTGTTGATATAATTCGAATCTACACTGATTAAAGAATGTCTCTACAAAATTTCAAGTGAAAATCTCAAGAACTCTTGAAGATATAGCCGATTTATTGTGGCAGCATCAAGTGCCACAAAAACTAATAATCCAATCGGTTCCAAATTTTGCAACGTTTCACTGGGAGTGTATAGCTCTCGTATGAAGTAGGATAAAGCCAATCGTTGAAGATCTTCCTTATTTTTCAACTTGGTTTTTGGTAAAAAATCGGCGATTTTCCAAAAATATTTTTTCAAAGGTCCACCATTTTGTTAATTTTAGAGCGAAGTCAATAATCCTAGTTCATACGAGAGCCAGACATGTACTCTTTCTAACACCGTTGGAATTTTCGGATTCCGATGTTAAGGGGAATAGATTTTAGATATGTTTGGTAAAAACTTGAAAATTTTGAAATCGTACACTCCATTCGGTAGATATGAGGGTATAACAAATTCATTTTTACTCCCTCCACCACATCAGAATAAAATTCTATGTCGATTTACGCATATCCGTCTGTCTTTAGCACAGACATTGCTTGTGATCCTAGGATGTATGGTATTGCAAATGGGGTATTATCGGTCCACGTTTGTATCCCTCATATGACGATACCCCTCAATATTCGGCATTTTTGGGGTTTTGGTCACTTTTTTGGCTGCTTTTTGATTAACATATATCCAAAAATTTTTAATATTGACCTAAGTTTCAGGGTAGCCCCCCGTATAACGGTACAACCGAGTATTCGGTATTTTAGAGATTTTGAATACTTTTTCAAACAAAAATGTTGTAATTTGGTATTTTTGGTTCATATTGAATAACACATATCCGTACCAAAAATTATTAATATTGACCCATGTTTCAGGGTAGCCCACGTATAACGATACATCCAATATTCGGTATTTTGGGGGTTTTGGACATGTTTTCCAAACAACAGGAGTGTAATTTGTTCTTTTGGGTTCTCTTTTAATACCACATTTTCGTGCTTAAAATTTTCAATATTGATTCACGTTTAGGGGTAGCCTCCAATATGGGGATTATTGACAGGTTTTTCAATCAAATTGGCTGTTATTTGGTATTTTAGGTCCTCATAACTGTACCACCAAGTCGGAGTTTTGAGAATTTTGGACACGTTTTTCACAAATTGGCTGTAATTTGATCATTTGTATTCTTATTAGCTGTCGAATCTGACTACCAAAAATATAAATATTGATCTCCGTTTTGTTATAGCCCCCATATATTTTGAGTATTTCAATCATATTTTTCGGTATGTTCAAGGCGGAGGTGTATAAAAAGTTTGTACGGACCGAATTTACCATTGTTTTTTATTTGTGGAAACATAGAATGTGTGGCTCTTAACAATGACTTTAATGGGTTTGGTTGGCAGAAATTTTTATATCCCCCGACTGCGGAACAAAAAATGTTTCATAAATATTGGGGAGTTCAGAATATAGAGAACAAATTGGTATAGATTTTCTGAGGAGGTCACCTGAAATTCCAAGTTAAGGTAGAACCTTCATGATATATAAAATCTGTCAGACCCTTACATGGTAGCGAGGTGTCTGATTGTATCATGGGCTGGTTAGATATATTGGGAACCAATGGACATGTAGTGAGCATCTATGGTACCGAAATGCCAAATTACGACCTTTACATAACTAAAAACTTATAGAGCCCTTATATGGGATTTATGTTAAATTATAAAACAACCTCTATATGGGAAAACATGGCCCAACAGTGAAAAATTTTATATCTGGTTGTTCAGAATGAGACCATTTCGGGCCTTAAAATTATGAAAAATGTGTCAGATCATTATATAGGATTCGTTTAGAAAATGAGGATATAATAGGCTTATCGGGACCCATATATGCAATTACGTCTGTCATTTGAGAAAGAGACATGTCAAATCACATAAGTTACGTTATAAACTCGGCTATGACCACATTTAAAATGTTCTTTTTGTCAAGAATTTTTTGAGGGAAAAGAAAAGCCATATGCCTAATTTTTATATTCCACACAACTATGTAGTTAGAGTATTATGGCTTTGTGCAGGCCAAAATGTTTGTAACGTCCTATGAAGATCGGTCATTATTTAGCGGATCAAATGGACCCATACTTTTGCGGAAAAAAATACAAATTTTGTATTTACTCCTGAAGGAGTAAACCTGATACTTAGATATTGGAGTATCAAGAGGAGTTGTTGACCCTTAAATTGATATCAATTATACTGTTGTCTAAACTAAGATGTGGGAATTATACGTAAATTTTGAAAGGTGTCTATGTGTTATGGTATGGTTTAGTATTAATATTATCCCACTAGAGGGCGAAAATGTCACGCCGATCGCTTTGAAATGTTACATGAAGTTCCAGTTATGGTCAAGATGACGCCTATAATATCGGTGATATGATATTTAGGAACAACAAGATTTGGAAAATATGCCAGGATTGGAAAGTGAAGGTGTAGACCTATAATTGGTCAAGAGGGTGCAAATATCGCGAAATATTGCTCAGGCTTAGAATATAGAAACGCAGAAAGTTAGATTTTCGTGGTAATTGTGTAGGGTATCATATGGTCGGCCCCATCGGCCTTTGAAAATGTTTGCAGGGTTTGTGAAGAATTTTTTTTAGAAAAAATTGTTTAAAGGCTTTATTAACATATATGGTGTCCAACCACTACCCTATGTTATGGTAATTAAACGTTAGGCCCCTCCAAATTTAATGCCACTTTTTTACATTGCTTTTTAATTAAATTATACGTAGTTTTTATAATTTAAAAATTACTACACACCCTTTTTCGTTTTTAAATACTGAGAAAACGAAAATACTACAAAAACAAATAATCTGACAGTGTGAATGTCAGTCTCAGCGTCTGACATTCAGTCAGTTTCTATTATTTTTATTATTTGCCCACACGTTGGCTAGACGCAGTTTGGCGCGATCAGCAGCAAAAAAAAAAAAAAAACAAAAAACAAAACAAATAATTTTCATGTCAAGATAAACACATAATTGTACATAAATACAAACATACATATTTACATTAGGCATATATGTATAGAGAAATAATTTATTTTCTTTAAAATCTGCAAAAAAAAGAATAGTTTTTACTTTGTTATATATCATTTTTATTTTTTGTTTATTTTATATTTCATAAAAATTCCATTAAGAACGTGGTTAGGCGTCTTGCTTTTTTTAAGAAATAATTAAAATAACTATACACCCAACAAAAACCATTATTTGGTCTGTTTGGGAGAGGGGAAGTATTGCCTCGTGCATAACAAAGATCTTATTTCAATAGCATGCTGATATAAGAAAAAACGTGAGATATAAAATCTAGGCGGAAAATTTTTTATGTAGATCACAAATTTATATGGCAAGAAAAAGAGGTTTGTTTCCATTTAACCACTGTCATAGCTTCGCTGTTTTAAGAGCGGAGGTATTTTGGGTCTCCAGTTGACATGAAACATAGGGAATTTTAAATAACGTATTCTACCAATATTTAACATATATAATTAAGCAGGTATTTTTAATTGATTAGCAGTCTCGTTAAAAATGACTAGGTGAGGTAATTGGCTTTCCTATCCCCCAATTCCCAATAAAACTTTTACTTTTGCCTTAAACATCATTAATGGACATTTGTGACAATTTCGCATTATTACTTTTTAATTCCTTAATTCCAAACAATTTTATTGTATTCAATTTGAATATATAATTTTATTCTTATACATATGCCAAATTGCAAATATAAATATGTATGTATGTTGCCATTCAATGAATTTAAATTAAATTGACTGACATTCTATTTAATATTCTTGTTGATAACAAATTTGAAAAAAAAAAAACAAAAAGAAATAAAATAAAAATGTATGTACGTATATATGTATAATGATGTAATCCAAATAAAAGCAATATTATCCGCTTGAAACTGGAAACATTTGTTTTTGGGAAAGAAGAGAAGTGAAATATGCTTGACCAAGTGCCTACCTGAATTTGATATCGTGGCCAAACCTCGTCCCAATTGACAGCATTGCGAGTTAGACAGTTTTTATTTTGGACGAGCACTTAAATAAAGCCATTATGCTACTGAAAAGAATCAATCGAATGATTCAACCGAAAGAATGTCTATTGTTGAGTTATTAAGCTGGGCTTAAGTGGAATTCATAGAATGTACTAATGTAACAGTGGTAACTATTTAAACTGGCACCTATTTAAAGGTTGGAATCGAAAGCCAACAGGCATTGAAATTATATTTGTCAGCATCTGAGGACAATAACAATGTCAGCATCTGAGGACAATAACAGTGTCAGCATCTGAGGACAATAATAATAAAAACTGCCAAGCGGAAAAATAATTCAATTATATTTAAAATTGTCTGCCTTCTATTCGAAATTCCAAATTACTGAGATATTGAAGGAAACATGCGGCTATGATTATGGGAGGTGCTATATAAAAACCTTTATCGAAAATGATATGTAAAGAAGTAAAGTTGTTTGCCTCTCAGAACTTTAAAGATCAAATAACAGCCACTCATGTTTGGCTAGAGCATCTAAAATACCTAAAAAATTAAAAAATCCAATCTTAGATCTTTGGAAAAAATAATTGAAAAAATCAATGCCCAATGGCTCCACTATTTCAAATAAAAAATAATTAAAAAACACGACTATGGCTCTACTACTAACATTAATTTAAAAAAATCTATGCCGGTGGCTTTACTGTAAACATTAATTAACGATTGTTGCCCTACAAGTCATTTGAAAATGTACTCGCCTCTTGTCTTTGGAAGATACTTTAAAAATCCTTAGAAATCTTTAAAATCCACGTGTATGGCCCTCAGAAAATATACTTTAAAATCCTCTTGTCCTTAGAACAAAATACTTTAAAATCCACGCCTCTGGCCCTCAAAAAATATACTTTAAAATCTACGCCTTTGGCCTTCAGAAAATATACTTTAAAATCTACGCCTTTGGCCCTCAGAAAATATACTTTAAAATCTACGCCTCTGGCCCTCAGAAAATATGCTTTAAAATCCACGACTCTTTTCCTTAGAAAAAATACTTTACAAATTCACGCCTCCGGTCCTTAGAAAAAAACCTTTAAAAATCCATGAAAAACAAAAAATATTTGAAAAATCCACGCCTCTGGCCCTAAAACACAAATGCTTTACAAATCCACGCCTCCGGTCCTTAGAAAAAAACCTTTAAAAGTCCATGAAAAACAAAAAATATTTGAAACATCCACGCCTCTGGCCCTAAAACACAAATGCTTTACAAATCCACGCCTCCGGTCCTTAGAAAAAAACCTTTAAAAGTCCATGAAAAACAAAAAATATTTAAAAAATCCACGCCTCTGGCCCTAAGACACAAATGCTTTATAAATCCACGCCTCTGGCCCTTAGACACAAATGCTTTATAAATCCACGCTTCTGGCCCTTAGACACAAATGCTTTATAAATCCACGCCTCCGGTCCTTAGACACAAATGCTTTATAAATCCACGCCTCCGGTCCTTAGAAAAAAACCTTTAAAAGTTCACGCCTATGGTCCTTAGAAAAAAACCTTTAAAAGTCCATGAAAAACAAAAAAAATATTTGAAAAATCCACGCCTCTGGCCCTAAGACACAAATGCTTTATAAATCCACGCCTATGGCCCTTAGACACGAATGCTTTATAAATCCACGCCTCTGGCCCTTAGACACAAATGCTTTATAAATCCACGCCTCCGGTCCTTAGAAAAAAACCTTTAAAAATCCACGCCTCTGGTTCTTGGAAAAAATGATTTTAAATCCCCGACTCTGGTCCTTGGAAAAAATACTTTTAAAATCCACATCTACTTTTCATTTGAAAAAATACTTTAAAAATCAACGCCTCTGGCCCTTGGAAAAAAGTTCTGCCGTTACAAGTCCTTACAATGTCCTTGGAAAAATTGGTTTAAAAATCCCCGCCTGTGGCTTTTCAAGTCCTTTAAAATGTCCATGTTCTTTGAAAAAAAAACGTTCATAATCCTCCTGTGGCTCTACAAGCTTTTGAAAAATCGACTTCTACGGTCCTTAGAAAATAATTTAAAATTCTACGCCTATGACTCGATTAGTTCTTGAAAAATAATTCTAAATGGCACGCCTATGACTCGACCGGTCCATGGAAAAAAACAAGCCTACCACTCGGCCGGGCCTTGGCAAAACAATTTAAAAATCCACGTCTACGGACCTAGACAAAAAACAATTTAAAAATCCACTCCTATTGCGCCTACGACCAACGAAGTATCTCTAAAGGAGCAGGGCCTTTATATGAGGGCTATACCAAAAAATCGACCAATATTTATAATTTTTTTATAATTATAAACCAGTGGAAAAAACGTGACCCAACTTCACAAAAGGTTCATAAATATATCGGAAATTCTCAAAATATCAAAATATTGAGATACTGTATATGGGAGCTATATCAAAATGCGGTCCGATATTAATCATTTTATGGTAGGACATCTAATTATAACCCCAAATCTCAAATAAGAGCCAATTCGTCTAAAAAACTTGCCCAAAATTTTCAAAAATTAGAAACATTTTGGGTTCCGCTTTGGGGGCTATGGGGATTACCTCTAAAATTAAGTCAATATTCATACTTTTTGGTATGAAGATTTCCTACCCAATGAGTTGAGTTTCGTTGAAAACCCCAAACCCCCATAATAATGGAATTTGGGAGGTATCGATATATGCGGGCTACCCTATAAAATGTGGATTCATAATTTTTGGTAAGGAGAATTGCTACCCAATACAAATCTAAAATACTAAATTACAGCCAGTTTGGTCGAAAAACGTGTTCACGACATCAAAAATACCGAAATTATTACCAACATTATACAAATACTAGATTCAGAGTTTTATCCGAACTGTCTAAAGTATTGTCAAACGTAAAGAGATTGTCCGAAATTCACAGGAAATATATTTTTATGGTTTGACATATAAAAAAAAACATTACGAGGATCAATTTTATATCGTTCGATGCTATAATTTTTTTGGGCAAGGTATATATGTATCAATAAAAATAGATATTAATATAGTCTGATTAAAATCACCCACATGATACGTAGCGAATTAGCAGATGGCGAAAAAACCACTAAATAATATTTTACTTATTTATTCTCTAATTAGTTTTCTAAATTTTTATGGTCTTCAAATATAACTATCTATATATTTTTTATATTTCTCTACAAATATTTGCTAATCCATAGGTCAAAAGTGATCAATCTTACAAATTAATTTTATATTATTATTTATTACAAAATTTTTTAGACAAATGTGGGACCACCTTACGATATATTTATTCAATTTATCTTAGATGTCAAAATAAATAAATAAGTCGGTAAATGTATTATATATATGTTCCAAATGTGATAAACCTATATATTGGCAAAAGGCCATCTATATTTAGAAGAATACCCCACCAAAAATGAAAAGTCATTTGACAGTAATTTTCACCAAAAAATATGTGTGGGATGTGACGTTTTTTTTTTTTTGTGGAATTTTCTTTTTTGTCTAGTCTGGCTGAACAAGTTCAGTCGTGGTCGTGTTTCATAAATTTTCCTGAAAATTAATTTCATACGCTTCATTGATTTATTTCCTCATCATGTTCAATATGTTTTTTTCTTTTCACATTTGGACATGAACATTTCTTGGCAATGATTTTGTTACCAACAATGTTATTCCAATTGGGAATACTTCTCCTTGAACTAATAAACCGAACAATAACAGCGAGTACACTTTATAGACAATTAGATAGCCTTAGTTTTATGTGCAATGAGAAAAAATATATATCGCTGAGAAGGCACACAAAATGTTACGCGAGAGAAGAGCCCACCAACAAGGTGGGAGGTGTCTTTCATGGCGTGGCATTTGTTGTAGAACCGATTGATCGTGATCGCGTTTTTATGGTCGAATGTTGAGTTTGTGTTTATTTATTTATTTCTGTGTAGCATGTGCTACTGCGGACGCACCTCATTACTCGCCTGCTACATTTGTGGACACTTGACCAGACATTCAATAAAATGTGTACGAATAGATGTGGGTTCGAAGAAGGCCTTAATGTTAGGGGCCTAATTACTTTTCAATCAAATAACTTTGAGACATTTATTACAAATATAAATAGTTGTGGATTTTTTAAATATTTTTCCAGGACTATAAATAGGCGTGAATTTTTTAAAGATATTTGTCAACGACTACAAATAGGCGGGATTTTTATCCATACATATTTTTAAGTGATTTTTTTTTAATTTCAACGACTCGTGATTTGTGAAGACATGGTGTTAATTTCAAATTGTGGCCTTTCGCAAAAGGCCCGATACACCCCTGTCATAGACAACAGAATTTTTTGGCATGCTCACAGTTGTACATATATTTATTTTATTTTTTTTCGCATGAATGAACGGCTGGTTGAGTGTTAAGTGCGCCTTTCTTTTTCAACTTTTAATAATTTAGGTTACGATGACATTTTTTGTTGGTGTGTATGTGTGTGCAAATTTATTTTCATTACTGCTCCTCAGATGTATTTTTTATATATGCATGCAAATATATTTATATACATATATTTAATTTTGAAAGAGCAATCTGCAACAGAATATTGAAGTCGTGTTGGATGAATGTTGTTCCAATTCGAAATGCGGTTCCAAATACCACAATTTCTGAAGAAAATTGTAAAATTAATAAAACAAAAACTAAAAACGTAATCAAATCCATAAAACAATTGGGGGCTATGTCAAAACATGGACCTACATTAAAAATGTTTAATGAACCTGGAATGTGAAATAATAGCTTATGACCATCAAAATGTCAAAAATAGACCAGAATGGCAAATAAAAGGTGGTAGCCTTATATGAAGACCATACCAAAATGTGGACCGATATATCCCGTTTTCAATACCAAGCTTTCTGGCTGTAATATCAATTTGAGTGACATATTTCAAAGCTCTAACGTAATTCAGGACTTCAAAATAAATATAAACTTTAGTGATATTTGGTCTCAAATAGATCTGAAACTATTGTAATAAACTTAATACATATTTCATGTATTAGAATTTTTTAATATATTCCTCAAATTTATAAAAATCCCTGGTTTTAATATTTTCGACCGGTACTGTAATGTAGCAATAAAATATGTAGTTGCATACATAGTTGCATTTGAGTAAACAAAAAAAAAAAAAAAATGACACACAAAAAAGCAACAGCAAAATTAAATAAATAAAAGAGAACTAATAAAATGCACTTTTAAGTGCAAGGTTGAATAGTTGGATCGTTTGATCGAAACTTGGATTTTCCTCTCTCCCTCTCTTTTCAATATTATAATCATTTATACACACAATTCATTAACAAACAAGAACTTTCTTTGCGAATGTCACACAAAAATAAGGAAAAATAGAAAGGAAAAACTGTCAGAGCAGCAAATCAAAACAAAAATGCCGTGGACAGAAATAGAAAAAAAAAAAAACAACAAAAATATAACATCACCATCAACAAAAATATTAAAACATAAAAATTTCGACATGGTTATAATATTATTATTTTTTTGTGCGTGAATTTTGTTTTTGGGTCAAGAAAAAGAAATAAAAAATGTTTTTTTATTTAAAATTTATATATGTCTTAATTAAAGTTATGTATTTGTTTTATATATAATTTTATAATAATGTTATAAATTTTTTGAAAACTACATGTTATTTATTAGTGGTATGCAAATTGTTGAGGGTTTTTGTTGAGAATTGATAACACTGTGCAACAAATAATGTCATATCAGATCTTGACGATCACACTCAAAAGAGATGGAGAGAGAAAAACATTGGTGAGGGTATATTCATTAAAATTAGAGTTGAATAGGTATTTCAACTGTATAAATAATGCTGTATAAATATTATATAGTAATTTATTTACAAGAAATACTCATGTTCAATAATGACATTTCATTGAGAAGATTAAAAGAGATAATGGCAATTCTTTCGATCGATTTTTTTACTAAGAATTTTTTTTTTAATAAATACATCTTGTTTAACAGATGCCTATTTCAATTTAAGGAAGATGCTATAGACAACAAAAGTCCACAGTAGCAGCAGATGTTAATATCTTCCATGAGAGAAAAAAATTGTGTACCCCTAATACAGAACTTTTTAATTGCAATTCACTGTCAAAGTCAGAAATATGTTCCAAAATTGGCATTAATTGAGGCTGGATGGAAAATATAATTTAAAAAATATATGTCAAATCGAAACAAACATTTAAATCACATCTTAGTGTTAGTACATTTTATTGGGATGAGGACATTTCAGTATTTAAAATTCGAACTCACATTTGAAAATTTTAGCTATGGACTTCTAAAAAAAATTGATAACTTTCTGATTTTTTGTAGAAATTGCATATCGAAGTATACTCATGTCCAATACAAAGCCGATTTTTCGATTATTAGAGGAATTTGTATCCTTCCCATCGTATATAAAGTGCTATACAGCGTGCTGTGTGTAGGACTGATGTCAATGGTCAATAATATTATTGGATCTTATCAATGCGGCTTCAGACCTGGCAAATCCACTACAGACCAGATTTTCAAACTGCTAACTGGCGCAATGTCAGCAGTTAAAGTGGGAAGGATCTCTTACTTTTAAACGAATTGAGCAGGAATCGGCCAAAGTGGGACTGACGGTGAATGGCGAGAAGACCAAGCTGATGGTATTAACGCGCAAGACGTCCAGTAGACTCGAACTAACTATGGAAATTAAAAGCTACAGAAATAAAAATAAAACTACCGCCAGAAATAAAACTAATAACATTACCTTTGAAATCCGGAGAAGAAGACAGATGCTACTATGGTCTGAGTAAGCAATTCAATAACAAGGCCACCTCTCGCCAGACCACACTCACCCTCTACAAGACGCTGATACTACCCGTGCTGGTGTATGTATCTGAAGCATGGGTACTTGCGCAAGCAGATGGGCAGCTTTTGGAGTGTTTGAGAGAAAAAATCTCCAAAAGATCTATGGGCCGATCTGCATCGACGGTGACGTATCGAGCTGTACCGACTACGTTGGCTAAGTCATGTTGTGAGCAGAGATGACCTGTCAGAAACAGTGACGTAAATGACACACATTTCCGACGTATAATACATACGTCAGAAACGTCGGAAACCTACCCAAATCCATTAGGTTTTTGACAAAATAGCTATTTCCTTTAATCAATTTGGAAATTACGCATGCTTTACTCAAATCCATAAAAAATTTGAAAATTTTCTTCTCAAAAAAATTTAGAAATTTTTATCAGTTCTAACAAGGAATAGTCAGATATATGTAAAAATAATATATATTCTTGAAAATAACTTTATATGCTGATAATATTGAAATAAACGACGTTTACTACATTTATTACATTTTATACAGGTATATGACGTTTTCGACGTTTACACCTTTTTGACGGTCGAAAATCTAAAAATTCGTCACACGGACCATCCCTGGTTGTGAGAATGGATGAGCTCAAAAGGTATATAAAAGAAAGTCGACTGATGGTTCACGTAGAAGGGGAAGGCCACGAATTCGACGGAAAGATCAAGTGGAAGACCCGATTTTGAAATATGGTCTTTGAAGAGCTACGCACAACACAGACGCGCCTGCCAATCTTTTCTAAGCACGGCATGTAGAACAAATGTTCTGTCAAGAGCCAACAAAGTAAGTAAGTAACTTTTCGATCATCTGCAATGGACCAACTTTCAAATCATTACAAATATTGTAGAAATTCAACCCAACATTTCTGAATTTCCAAGATCTGGATATCCCTTGGGGAAAAAGTCCTAAAAATCTACCTGGCAATGAATTGATTCTTGCCAGGTACAAGGCAGATTAATAGACACGGGGATATAAATTTATTTTAGATCCAATTATATGATACAGGGCGTTAAATATTATAGCCAACACAACTACGCTGTAAGGGTACTATAGCTTTGTGTGACCCAAAAGTTTATAACGTCGCGAAATATTGGTCCTTGATCCACCTTTAAGTATACCGATCTTGAAATTTTGCATGTAAGAAGGGTAATGCCAAAAGTAGAACCCTATGGTTTTGTCTCTATTTATGTTCGCTCTAGAGGCCACGACTATGATCCGAACATTACGAAATTGTACACAGAGAAAAGGGAGGCCATGGAATAAGGATGACAGTTTTGATGAAGATCGATCAATACTTAACGGGTCAAAATGACCCAGACTTTTGTGTGAACAATCACAAAATTTGTATTATATGGCGTGTATAGTTACTCCCGAGAAGTGAAAGTGTGGTTGACCTTTAAACTGATGCTAATTATAGTGATGTAGCTACTAGGATATGGGAGGAAAATAAAATCCATTATTCTGATATGAACTATAGGACATTATTTAACATGCTTCGGAATATCCGATTTGGACCAAATATACACAGTTTTGTTGTATGATTTGTTGCCATTTTAAAGGTAACTTCATAATGCCTCTCTCATAGAAGTCCTGCTCTCTATTTGCAAAAAAACTCTAGCAGTCCATTAAAAAAAACTATAGTAGTCCATTATCACTATCCTACCTAGATACCAATTTTTTATCATTAAAGAAATTTTGCAAATTTTCCGGCCTACCTGAACGGAATCTGTACCAAATTTTCTCTTTGTTCACTCTAGAGAACATAATTGTAAGCCGAACATCACAAATTTTCCACGGGGAAGGGGATCTGGTCTACTATTGAAAATGGCTGTTTTAATAATGATCGGTCAATTTTTAAGGGGGCAAATAATCCAAGACATTTGTGTGTGAAATAAGGAAATCTCAGTCTTATGATTTAAATGTCCAGGAAAGTGCAAATATGGAAAAAGGCCCAGGCTCAGAATATAGATAAGCTTACTCAGAATATAGATCCGCTAATGGTTAAATTAAAATCTGAGATGTACATATGTTATAGGCCGACTTTAGTTTCTAACGAAAACAATTTACGAAGCTATAATTTGGGGCATTTTTTTAAATTTCATGATTTTACTTTTTTCGAAAGAGAAAAATTATTCTAAAAAGTGATTATTACTGAAATTGAAGCCTATTTTGAGGCAAAAGAAAAATCGTTATTGTCGGTGATAAGATTACATTTTAATGATAGCAAAAGTAAATGCCGTGTGAGTTCAGTTCCCACTGAGAATTAATTATATTCGATTTGAAGGGATCTTCATCCTAAAAACAAGTTTTAATTTAATATTGAATAGAGTGAATATGCATAAAAGAGATATATTCAAGAATCAAAAATAACAGTCTAGTACATAATTTTCATTTATATAAAAATAATTTGTACTGTACCTCAAGTTAATTTCCTGCAATTATCAAAACAAACATTTCTTTATTTTTTCTAAGTAGTCAAACATTGTAAATGAATTGAAAAGTTTCAATTTGCTTATAAAAATTGTTCGGTACCCATTTTTCATAGTTTCAATATTTTGGCGCTTACAATATTTCAGTTCAATCTGGTAACCACAAACAGTTCTTTATGAAGGAAATTTCTTCTATATCAATAAAGGACAAGCGACTATATTATAATAAAGGAAAATATAAAATATTTGTATAACTATCGTAGGTTTAATTTCAAGGTATATGGACCATAGAAATTCCCTTTTTAAGGGATTGTATGTTTCCGTTGACCTGTGTAATTGCAACGGTGGGAGAGAGAGTGAGAGAAAAAATCCATTTGTTGACAATTTGAAATGCATATTTGTTGTCACATTGCCTGTCTATCTGTCTGACTGGCTCTTGGCATTCGATTAATGCATTAAGTCGGCAATTTTCTAATAATCTTTTATTTACTTTTTCCCCCGATTTACGTCAAACGACAGTGTTTTTTCACTCTCGATCTATTGTTTGTTTTGTTAGCATTTTGTTTTATTTTCAATAATTCCTCATAATTTTCCGAGATATATGATATTGATGACCACAAATAATAATAAAAACCGCAATGAAGAATTTTTTTAACTATTGTTCATATTTCCCACCTGGTTGGTAAAAAATTTGCAATTAAAACAGTTTTCAAAAAAAGTTCGTATAAAACACAATTTTGAAAAATTCTTTTGAAATCCAGTGATATTTTATTTTTTTTCTAGAAAAATTAATGTCATTAATTTATTGTTTTTTTTTTTTCAAAATTCACAATATTTAAAAAACCAAAACACCAGAGAGTCGGAGAGCATGAATAGAGACGCCGTAATAGGAGACCACGACGCTGATCTTTTCGTTGTTGTATTTTGATAACACCAAACGTAGCACCTACTCGTTTTCTATTTTGTCGTTTTTTTGTTATTTTCTGTTGTGTTTTTTTTTCTATTCTTAATTACTTTTTTCTGTTGTTGTTTTAATTTAGACGTCGGCCTAAGAATGTTAGACACTTGTTGTAATATTTTTGTTGCAGTTTTTTTATTTTTAATTTTTTTTTTTTTGTGATTTAAATTTTTTTAGTTAGTTTCGCAATTTACCGCGTAGACAACTTTGCGCCTCAAGTTTTCGTTTTCAACTGATTCGAAATGTTGTAGCAAATAAACAATAAACATTCATTTCATCCCATTGAACACAGCCGCAAGAACACTTGTCGTCTGTCGCTGCTTTGGCGATTTTTTGTTGTTGTTTTATTCTGCTCTGAGCGGCCGGCCGTACGAATAATACTTAAGCGCACACCCCCTACCCCATTTTCAAACTTGTCAAATCGAAACAAACGCCAACTAGAAATCAGTTGCGTTGCTGTTGTCGTCGTAGCCGTTTAGGGGAGGCCAAAAAGCACACACTCACACACACCAACAATTCAATCACCCACATTCCCCACGCTCACATCATAATTTGCCAAAGAGATTGACTCTTGACAAAAGAAATCATAACGAAAGCCCCCTTCTCACAATTTAAAAATCAAACAATGAAGTGATGAGCTTTTGAGCATTACTCTCTTTTCCACTACTGGTTCTCGTTTGATAAGGGCAAAATACGAATTATTGTGAGATTGATGATATTCAAAAAAAGCTTAATGCTGATCGTTAGTATTGTTGATTCTATAATGTAGAAAATCAAATTATTATTGTTGTTCTCAGCCACTGACAATTATTGTTGTGACTGGTTCTCTCTCACTCTCCATATATTTCGTTTTTATAACTTAACTAGAGAAATTTAATTAGAGGTGATTTGTAATATCTTTAAATATAATGAAACAAACAAATGATCGTTCGAAGGAGTAGGATTTCTGTGACTTATCCTTTCGGGATCCAATAAGAACAATGACTGAGATCTTAGAATTTAATCAATTTAATTTAATTAATCAATATATTCAAATATTTATAATGGAATGTTTAACCTAAAATATTGGGAATTAATATGTTCGCTATAAAGATCTCCTCAATAACAGGTACAATAGAAATCGCTTTTAAGGACGTCGATCGCTAGAAGCGATAGCCGTTATAAGAGATGTCAAAATTTTTCGAAGTCATGAAATCTTTTATAAGGACATTGCATTTAGCGACATATTGGTATCCAGAAGACCGGAAAAAGTTTTGTCCTTTGATGTCGCTTATAACGACTACAGTATTTTAAACGATTTTCGATAAATTAAAAAGTATGTTCGATCTTCTTAAACAATATAGTAAAGAATATTGACATATGGTCAAATAAGTGTATAACTTTTTTGCGGATCACAATATCTTTAGATGAGTTTCAGGACCGTATGTATCAAATTATACTAATATTACGGAACGCACGAAACATGCTATCATTGATGGAACGATTAAAGTTAGAATCGTACTTTATGATTCGTACCCAAAGAGTACGAAACGTACTAATGTTTCCAAAACAATAGAGCTGAAACTCGGGTACGAAAGTCGGTCAGTAAGAAGGTACAAAAATACCTTGATGTTGAATATTAAGTAGTAAAACAATGAATAGAGTTCGGCCCTGTTGACCTATTTATACATTACACCATGTCGTGACCCTTATATGAGACTAAAAACTTCAAAATACAGAAAATTGAGGAAGAAGGTTTTCAATTTACCAGAAATTCCTAATGAAACATTTCCGGGAGGACATGTGCTAATATCTTAAAAATACTTAATATATTTCGTGACGAATGAAAAAAACGTGGACCTAAATCAAATATTTTCTGAAAATATGCTTTCACTCTCCTAGAAGACAAAAAATACATTTGTGGGGTATTGCGACTTACTTAGCTGGATTAAGCCGAGCTTAAAATTGAGCTGTTACATAAGCCGAGCTTAAAAAAGATTTCCAGACGCGTCGCGTCATTTTGAAAAAGGTTCGAAATGTTGTCTTCAACTTGTTCCTTCCATCGAATTCGTGGCCTTCCTCTTCTGCGTGAACCATCAGTTGGCTCGCTTCTATTTGCCTTATGATCTGGGGCATGACCTAGTCAACGTAGTCGCTGCAGCTCGATACGTCTGACTATGTCGATGTCCGAGAATAGATGATTCAATTCGTGATTTATTCAACGGCGACATTCACCTTCGACGCAGATCCGCCCATAGATCTTTCGGAGACGTTTTCTCTCAAACAATCCAAGAGCTGCCTCATCTGCTTGCGTAAGAACCCTTCAGATCCATACACCAGCGTCTTGCAGAGTGTGAGTTTAGACTGGGGAAAGGTGAACTTGTTTTTGAATTGCTAACTCAGATCATAGTACCATCTCCTGGCCAACACTATTTTTCTCCAGTTTTTAAAGCTGATGTTATTATTATTTTTTCACACGTCGAACTATTACCTTGTGTGCAACCTTCTTCGGTATTGAAGGGCTCTGAGAGGTTCTTTCCGACTTTAACGACTGACCTTGTGCCAGTTAAAGTTAGCCTGCATAGTCGTAATTAGTTTGCAGGAATATTGAACGCAGAGCGGATTAGGTTGTCGAATGCGACTTTTACTGGAAATAAGGCGAAATGTTTATGTGAAGGCAATGAAACAGAGTGAAAAATGTTCTCAAAATATTAATTTCGCCCTTTGAGATGCCACGGTGGCCCGATATATCCCATTTACAATATGAAGTCAAGAGCTTGAGAGATTTTTTTATAGATTGGCATTCTATACCTTCAGCCTAATGATACAGGGACCGGAGAAATTGGTCGCTATAAACGATGCAGTCGTTATAAACGATGCGTCGTTATAAACGATTTCGACTGTAACCCATAAAAAATCCGTTTCAGACAATTTGGAGTCGATTTTTACAAATAGTGCGTAGGATAACTCTCGAAGGAAGTAATCGTTTTAGTGCAAACTTTGTACATCGTAATATTTCTTCTAAACTTTAGAGTATATCGGTTACTGCCTGCTTCCAGTTCCTCCTCCACAACATGGTCAAAAATGCCCTGAAATAAGAAATTTATAATACCAATCGGACGAAGTGTTTGATTTAAACCAAAGTTTACACAACCTAATATTTTAAAGCCTAATAATGTTGGATGCTGGGGCATATCGATTCACTCAAAAATACTTGAAATACGATGGCGAATTTTGAAAATACGGACAATAAGTAATAAATCGTACTAAAATCTGTACATTCTGTAAAACTAGGATTTTCATAGTTGAAAGATTCCTTAGGGGGATGAAAGACCTTGGGAGTATAGTAGGGACATAGAAGGGCAAATTTGCAATAGGACAAGTTTTTAAATTATGGCCTGATGATTTTTATTGGAAACTCTTATTTTCATAAAGAAAAAGTTTTATAACTTTGTTATTTTTAGATCACATGTCTTCAATCACATCGAATGAGAAGTATTTTTGTAAAATAAATATTACCAGACGAGGTTTATGGACTTTCATAATTCTACAAAAATTACGATCAGGAGATTTTATACATGGACCCCGTAAGACAAGAAATTAAAATTTGTATGTTTTCATACGATATTCAAAATAAATTCGAGGTAATCAAACAAACAATCAATTTTGCAGGACCAAAAGGATTTACCAATGATACCTTAACATTAGTGAAGAAAAATTCTTCCATATTCTAAATATATTTATTTAAATATACTTATCTGTTTCAGTTTGTTTTTTTTTTGCTACATCATGATTTTATCCAACAAAATTCCATGGACAGGCAATGAAGATCGACAGATCCGGTCTAATTAAGTCCCCAAAAATAACCCAGCACTACAAATACATTTCAATCGCTTACGTCGATCGCAAGCTTCGCTGAGCGGCATACTTTCATTATACGTTTATGGCCTGGGATTTGGCACAGTCACGTTATAAAATTCTCTTGCTTTAAAGGCCACCTGTTGACGAGCTGGACACCACAGATCACAACAAATAATCAGACAAAATCAACAAAAACAGCGGCTCAGTAGTCCGCACTAAGTGTTGTTGCAATGCATTCCAACAGTGTCCCCACCAGGCAAGCTCTTCAATTTACCGCCTTTGTCCATGAACTAGCTTTGGCCGAACACCGAACACCCCCACCCAATCCGCTGGAGGACGGAAGAGGTGTTTGCGACAATCGCCCGCTGGTGGGAATAAAATCTCTAGTGATATGCCATGATCCATCAAGAAGTGTGATACAAAAAGCTTTTCAATTCGATCATCATCACGATTTATAAGCGAATTAGCCATTTGATATGATTTGGGGTTGGGGTGTCAGAGGCGACTATGGTTGTTTATTTTTGTGGAAATGGGGGCTCTGCAAATTAATTTGCTTCCGAAACTGAAACTAGAATTTTTCAGGGGGTTGTGAGGTGTCTATCTCAACTCATCGCGGTGAGTATTATAACCCGGAAATGCATAACAAACCGCAAGTGTTCTTAATTTTTTGACACAATGAGTTCAAATACAAAAATCGGATTTGTTTGTCACACTTGTTGTTGTTGCTGTTGCGGACTTTGGAATTTTCAATGATTTATGTTGTAAATGATCTTAGATTTTTATTGTATTATAAATGATTAACATACTTTTTCTAATATTATTATTTTTGTACACAAAAAAAGGGTTAGAAGCGGGGAAAAAGGTTGGGATAGTAGAGAACTACAAAAAGTAGTTCAATTTTAGATTAAAGGGCTACGAGAAATTCTTAATGCTGTAATATTTGAAAAAAAATATCAGGTGAAAATAATAGAATAGAAAAATAGTAATTTTATGAAAATTTATCTTTTAGATAAAAATCTATATAAGATACTAGCAGGAATTGTTATACAGACAATAAACATTTTATTAAAGACCTTTCCTTGGCCGAAACAGAAGATCATCATATAGAAAAAATCAAAAGGGGTTTCATATAAAAACTCAGAATTAAAAAAGGGTTACTTCTAAAAAAATTATATTGTGTAATCACTGGGCATCATAAATGTTTATATAAAAGTGTCAGCACTTGAAACTAAACCCACTTTTATAGAAAATTGGAATTTATTCTTATGCAAGATAGAAGATGTTCATGCAGGAAATCGAAAGGTGTTCTTAGAGAAGTTAAGAAGTTTTTATTTTAGAAGAGAAAAAGACATTCTTAAAGAAAACAGAATTCACAAATAATTGAAGGTCCATCAAGGGTATCCTTTTGGAAGGTCCTCCTATATTTATGGCTCTCACAACTGAAAATATTCTTATAGGAGACTGAAGGCCCTCTTATAGATGAGGATGAATGCCTTCTTATATAAGAGAATGAAGGACTTCTTATAGAAGAAGCCTAAGGCGATTTTATAGAAGAGCTTAAGGCTTCTTCTTTTAGAAAAACGGCAGATCTTCTTATAGAAGAACAAAAGGTCTTCTTCCTATGGAAGAACTAAAGGTCTTCTTCCAAAAAAAAAAGCTGAAGGAGGTCTTCTTAAAGCTGAGCTGAAGAAGATCTTCTTATAGAAGAGCTGAAGAAGATCTTCTTATAGAAGAGCCGAAGAAGGTCTTCTTATAGAAGAGCCGAAGAAGGTCTTCTTATAGAAGAGCCGAAGAAGGTCTTCTTATACAAGAGCCGAAGAAGGTCTGCTTATAGAAGAACTGAAGAAGGTCTTCTTATAGAAGAGTTGAAGAAGGTATTCTTATAGAAGAGCTGAAGAAGATCTTATAGAAGCGCTGAAGAAGGTCTTCTTATTCTTATAGAAGAGCTGAAGAAGGTCTTCTTAGAAGAGCCGAAGAAGGTCTTCTTATAGAAGTGCTGAAGAAGGTCTTCTTATAGAAGAGCCAAAGAAGATCTTCTTATGGAAGAGTTGAAGAAGGTATTCTTATAGAAGAGCTGAAGAAGATCTTCTTATAGAAGCGCTAAAGGTCTTCTTATAATTATAGAAGAGCTGAAGAAGCTCTTCTTATACTTATAGAAGAGCTGAAGATGGTCTTCTTATAGAAGAGCTGACGGTCTTCTTATTGAAGAGCTGACGGTCTTCTTATTGAAGAGCTGACGGTCTTCTTACTGAAGAGCTGACGGTCTTCTTATAGAAGAGCTGACGGTCTTCTTATAGAAGAGCTGAAGAAGGTCTTCTTATGGAAGAGCTGAAGAAGGACTTCTTATAGAAGAGCTGAAGAAGGGAAGAGCTGAAGTGTATTGTGATGGAAGAGCTGAAGTGTCTTCTTATAGAAGAACTGAAGAAGGTATTCTTATGAAGAGCTGAGAAGAGTTCTTCTTAGAGAAGAACTGAAGAAGGTATTCTTATAGAACAGCTGAAGAAGGACTTCTCATAAAAGAGCTGAATGTGGACTTCGGATAGAAGAGCTGAAGGGTCTTCTTAAGGAAAAGGTGAAGCGCCTTCTTAAAGAAGAGATAAAGGATATTTTTATAAAAAAGAGCTGAAGGGTATTCTTAAAGAAGAGCTGAAGGGTCTTCTTATAAAAGAGGCTTAATGTCTTTTTATTGAAGAGACTGACGAGTATTCTGAATTGTTTTCATTTTGAAGACCAGAAGGTCTTCTGATAATAGAGCTTGTGGTATTCTTTTAGAGCTGTAAGAGTTGAAAGGTCTTCTACAGATTATCTGAAGGGCCTTCTAAAGGAAGATCTGAGGGTGTTTCTTATTGAAGAGCTGAATTTTCTTCGTATAGAAGTGAAGGGTCTTCTTATAGAAGAACTGAAGGGTATTCTAATACAAGAAATTAAGAGTCTTCTAATAGAAGATACAGTAGGTCTTGTGGGGCTGAAGAGTTTCATAAGGTGTTACAATAGGTGGTTTTCTTATAGAAGAACGGAAAGATAGTTTCCTGCAAAACAGCAAACCAAATATTCTTAGAGAAGACAAAAAGAATGACTGCTTAGTTATCATAGTTCCCCTTATTCTAAAAAATTATAATTCTGGGTAATAAAGTTTTTGTGCTCCCATGAGAAGTCTGATATAAAAAACCCTAAGCGGACTTGATTGTGAGGTCTAATTTTAAACCATTTGTGTAATTTGTGTGTGTGTCTGTTAAATTTTCTCTCATGCGAGAAAAAAAATGTACTGTCATTAGATACAAAATTAGTTTGTGGCTTTACTACAATTCATTGCAGGGTGTATACTAGGGGTTGTAGTAAAGGCACAAACCATATTGGAAGGTGACAAAGGTGGTATTGCCATATCGGAGCATTGAGACGAATTTCAATAATGCCTTCTATAATGAAGACATATTAACGTAGGGAGGAACATTTTTGCGAAAAAAATATATTTGCGGTCTACATTTTAGAAACAAATTATTAAAAAAAAATTACTAATAGCTTACAAATCCTAATACAATAACCTACACTTTATTTTTAACAAAATGTTTTAAAATTGTCCAATATTTTGCTTATTTGTCGGCGTCTTGACTGTGTGTTATTAGATAGAATATACATAAATTAAAAATTGTAATAATGGATTTGACAGCATCTATTTAAGTAATTCATATTTTCTTAAAAAAACTATAAAAAATCAGCAGTGATTTTTAAAACAAAATAAAAAATCGATACATTTTTCTAAAAATGTAAAAGCAACCCAGCTTTTCAAATCCAAAAATTTCTACGCACGAGCGCTCTTTGCTACTACTGCAGCAACCATTAAATTTTCATTGCGATTACCTGCATTTTGAACTTCCTAAACAAGGTCGATGAGTGACAACAGGCAGCAATGATACTCGTTAGTGTCAAATGCAATGGCATGTTTGATTTTGTTGCGGTTCCTTGCTAATGGTCAGAACTGTCAAAAATTGCATTCATTTGAAGATCCTTTTGTTCTGCCTTTTTCCTTCTATTGTGGCGGTTTTTGTTGTTCGTCAAGTATCACTAATTGTGGTTGTTTTAGAATGAAATAAACGAACTAGTACTTCGTCTATTACTAACCAGATGATGATTGTGACACAACTGCCTTCGATATGCTCTTGTTTAAAACAATGAAAAAGTAGTCATTGTCCTTTGTTTTCAAAATAGTTTTGAATGAGAAATTTCACACATCGAGTGTAAACATTGCCGATTTCAATGGCTAAGAAGAGGGCTTTCTGTTTAGTTTTATTGAAAGCGGCAGCCCATCATTCGAAAGGTTTTAGAATAAGGTTTGTTTTTGCCAATTTCCTTGGGCATATCGAAAAATTGCCAAAATCGTAAATGTCAATAAAAAAGTCAATGTCAATGATGTTCAATAATCCGTGACTTGGATTAGTTGTTAATGTCAATGAAAAAAGTGTAACATCAAGGTCGGTTTTTACAAAAGAATTTTTTGAAGGTAACTGGAAATGAATTAGATTTGAATGTGAACTATTTTAGTGCAACATTTTTAAAACAATGTTACAATGGTACAGTCATGACAAAAGAGTTTTAGTTAAATGCCTTAAAACGCTGTTAGAAGTTGCCGACAATTTATTGAGTGTTGTTTCAAAATCGAGCTATGGAAAGAATTTTTCAAGTGCCATAAGTAATTGCAAATTTATGAAAACTCGGCGTAGATTTGTATGAGATACGAGATTGAAGGAAAATAAAATTAAATATATACGTAAGAATGTAATGTTTGCTACTATGGTCCCACGGAAATTCACAAGGGTAATGAGATCTGGACAAAGATATGCTTTTAATGCTTAATGATCAATACATAAATAGTAGAGATCACTGCATGACTTTGGGCTTAACATTTTCAAAATAATCATTCAAATAGAATAGCTGAAGGTCTTTTGATAGCAGAGTTGAAGGAGTTTTTATAAAAGAGCAGACGGTCTTCCTATAGTAGAGCTAAACGGCTTTATATAGAGCAGCTGAAGGTATTTTTATAGATGTCTTCTTATAGAGATGCTGAAGAGTCTTCTAACAGAAGAGAATTTAGAAGAAGATATGTAAAGTTGTTCTTATTATCAAAAGATGAAGGTGTTCTTCACATAGAAGAGATGATGGTCTTTTTAAAGAAGATGCCAGCGTTTATTCTAATCCAATTCGAAACGCTACTGAAGGTCTAAAGGCCTTTTTAAAGAAGTGCTAAAGGTTCTCTCATAAAAGAGCTGAAGGTGGACTTTTTATAGAAGAGCTTAAGGTTCTTCTTATAAAAGACCTGAAGGGTATTTTTATGGAAGAGATGAAGGATCTTCTTTTAGAAGAGCTGAAGGGTCTTCTTTTAGAAGAGCTGAAGGGTCTTCTTTTAGAAGAGCTGAAGGGTCTTCTTGTAGAAGAGCTGAAGGGTCTTCTTTTAGAAGAGCTGAAGGGTCTTCTTTTAGAAGAGCTAAAGAGTCTTCTATAGAAGAGATGAAGGTGTTCTTCATATAGAAGAGATGAAGGTCTTCTCATAAAAGATCTGAGGGTATTCTTCTTATAGAATAGCTGAAGGTGGTCTTCTTATAGTATAGTATAGAATAGTTTAAGACGGCCTTCTTATAGAAGATGTAAGCGTTTATTCCAATCCAATTCCAAACACTAATGAAGGTCTAAATTCCTTCTTAAAGAAGGGCGGAATGTCCTCTTATAAAAGAGCTAACTGTTGTCTTTTTATAGAAGAGCTTAAGGGTCTTCTTATAGAAGAGCTGAAAGTTATTCTTAAGGAAGATCTGAAGAGACTTCTTATAAAGAGCTTAAGGGTCTTCCTAAAGCGGACTTCAAGGGTCTTCTTAGAGAATAGCTAAAGATCTTCTTATAGAAGAACAGAAGGTCTTCTTATAAAAGATCTGAGGGTATTCCTCTAGTAGAATAGCTGAAGGTGGTATTCTTATAGAAGAACTGAAGGTGGTCTTCTTATAGACGAACTGAAGGTCTTCTCAAAGACGGTGGTCTTCTTATAGAAGAACTGAAGGGTCTTCTTTTAGAGGAACTGAAGTTGGTGTTCTCATAAAAGAGTTGACGGTGGTCTTTTTATAGAAGAGCTGAAGGATCTTCTTATCGGAGATCTGAATGGTATTTTTATAGAAGAACTGAAGGGCCTTCTAATAGAAGAGCAGAGGATATTCTTATAGAGGATCTGAGGGGTATTTTATGAAAGAGCTGAAGGTTCTCTTCTTATAGAAGTGCTGAGGGTCTTCCTAAAGAAGAAACGTCTCCTTATAGAAGAACGGAAGTTGGTGTTCTTTTAGAAGAGTTGGCGTTGGTATTTTTAGATATGATATGCTCTGAAGGTCTTCTTATCGAAGAGCTGAAGGTATCTCGAAGGGAGTAACCGATTTCATCAAAACTATGCACATCTAAAATTACTTCCAAACTTAAATCGAGTTCGGATATGGGGAATATGTGTCCTTCTTTTTGCATTTTGATAAAAATACTTTTGTAATATGATACGAACAGACTATCCGATTTGAACCAAATATTTTTACCCATCGGTTCATTCGAAAATTGGATTTATCGGTCCACTCTTTCTAGTAGCTCACTGAAAACATAAAATAAGCGAACGGAATATCTGATTTGAACCAATTTATAAACTCAATATAAGATGGGGTATATCTTTCCAACACACAAAATGATTAAAATTTTGCTAAAAATTAATTTGATAACATCATGCGAACGGACTATCCGATTTGAACAAAAGTTTGCCCAACCAATATTATAACCATGCCTGTATAATGTTCAAAGATAAGTCTTATCGGCCCACTTCCTCCCATAAATGTAACAATATTAAAACTCATATGAAGCGAACGGAATATCCGTTTTGATTGAAACTTTACTTTACATATATCAAGTTCGAAGATGAGACTCGTCGGTCTTCTCCCTCTGGTACCGCCACTTTAATAAAAACATATACGTTATATAAATCGAATAATGAAAAATGTGTGTAATTCCGTAGACCTGCGGAAACTATATTCTGAAGGTATATATCATTCGGCAACACCGACTGACACTTTTTTACTTCTTATTAAGGTAATTTCTTTGGGATCCCAGCTATCTTCCCCTTTTGTAAGCAATGCTATTTAATTAAAATTTTATTTTCTAGATTCTCCAATTTTTATCTCCATACAGTCCCTAAGGACATTTCTTCAGACATATTTTTTTATATCAGTTATTAGTTTCAATAATGAATTTCTATCTCTCTCAATATGCCCTACACAATGCCATCGATTTGTAATGGAGATACTAAAGTTTCCAACACTTAATATTACCCTTTAATTTATTTCAAATATTTTTTTAATGATAATGAGGGTTTTATTTGTCAATGCCTTTGCAATTGTTGTGCAAATTTTTCAAAAGCCAATTGAAATCGTTTTGGCAAAACAAATCCCTATTACAAAAATAAATCAATTTGTCAATATTGCCACGATTGAGAATCTACAACTATGCAAAATCCTCATATGAAAAAAGGTGCAAATTTGCGAATTTGCAAAAAAAACTACATATATGCAAATTTTTAGGGATACCCTTAAAAATCAATATGGCAAATGAAATTTACCTTTTCTATTTTTTCAATTATCGATATCATGCCACAATTTGGTTGCAGTATAAAAAAGGGATCAAGGAATTATGCATGACTAACAACAAAAGGCTTTTCACGCGAATATTGAATTACATTAGCCTTCAGCAGAAAAAAAAAAACAGAATAAAAAACTCCCCCTAGATAACAACAGAAAAAAATTACAATACGCAAAAGGCAAATCGAAATCTAATTTGCATAATACATTAATAAACAAACGACTTACACACAAACAAACAAACACCGAGCTCTCATTTTCCATCTCTCACTCCCAAACAATGACATTTTGGGAAGAGGCTGATAATTCAGAGTTCAGTTCAGTGGTTGGGTGATAATGACACACAATCGCACATCGACGAAAAATCCCTCTCATTAGCATAAATGCAGTAACAAATACGGTAGCAACAACAACAATAAATGTGTAATCCTTTTTTGGTTAAATGATTTAATTTGAGAGGACTGGCGGCTCACTTTTCGAGAGTGCGCGGCTTTGTGTTTGGGTGAAATCTGAAGCCATTTGTGGAGTAAAAGATTGTCTCACAGACAGGAAGCACACGTTTGCCATAGAAGCTGTTTTGTGATTTATTGCAAACATGCAGTCGCACACACACAAATTTACATAAATGAAATCAAAACATTACAATTGTTTTATGCAAAACTATTTGGGGAGAAAGGTACTTGAAATATAACAACAAACGTAAGGATATACGCTTTTATCTTTTTGGCAAATTTTGGTGGCAGGGATGGGAGCTGAAAATCATTAAAAAATGTCAAGGCTGTGGAAGGCTCAAAAATAGTGTAAAAAACAAAATTAATAATACAGTTTCAGAATGGAGCTTAAAAAAGTAACAAAATCTCTCATTAGAAAGAGAATTAAAGACTCCACCAGAATATTTAAAAAATCAACATTATTGCTTTAGGAGGAGGGTCTAGAATTAATTTATAAAATTCTATCAGCCAGGACAAGATCTAAAGAATGATTCCAAATTTGTTAAACATGATTATTGTTGCTTCATGATGAAGATGTAAAAGCTTCTTTTAAAAGATAAGTCGTAACTTCAGGAAGGAAATTTAAAAAAATCTCAAGAAATAAGAAAGTAGGTGCAAAAAATCCTTAGACTTTTTAACTTTGCCTGGGGTCAAAGCAACACCTGTTTCGAATTTCTCAAAATATTCCTAGTAGCTTCGCAAAAGAGGGCTCCACATTTTCTTGATTTAAATTCATACAGCTTCAAAAAATCCAGGACCCGGAACATTGTTTTTATTTGTCTGGAGGCAGGCAAGAGTGTAAAAAATTAAAAAAAAATCGCTTTCTAGATCCAAAGGTTTCCCACGCCTAAGAAAGGTACTCGAAAAAATTACTTTAAAAAAAATCCACGCCTAAGAAAGGTACTCGAAAAAATTACTTTGAAAAAATCCACGCCTATGAAAGGTACTCGAAAAAATTACTTTAAAAAAAATCCACGCCTAAGAAAGGTACTCGAAAAAATTACTTTGAAAAAATCCACGCCTATGAAAGGTACTCGAAAAAATTACTTTGAAAAAATCCACGCCTAAGAAAGGTACTCGAAAAAATTACTTTGAAAAAATCCACGCCTATGAAAGGCACTCAAAAAATTACTTTACTAAGAAAGGTTCTAGAAAAATACTTTGAAAAAATCCATGCCTACGAAAGGTACTCGAAAAAATTACTTTGAAAAAATCCACGCCTAAGAAAGGTACTCGAAAAAATTACTTTGAAAAAATCCACGCCTAAGAAAGGTACTCGAAAAAATATTTTTTATAAAACCCATGCCTATGAAAGGCGAAATAATACTCAAAAATTACTACTCAAAAAATTACTTTGAAAAAATCCACGCCTAAGAAAGTTACTCAAAAAATTACTACTCAAAAAATTACTTTGAAAAAATCCACGCCTAAGAAAGTTACTCAAAAAATTACTACTCAAAAAATTACTTTGAAAAAATCCACGCCTAAGAAAGGTACTCGAAAAAATTACTTTGAAAAAAATCCACGCCTAAGAAAGGTACTCGAAAAAATTACTTTGAAAAAATCCACGCCTAAGAAAGTTACTCAAAAAATTACTACTCAAAAAATTACTTTGAAAAAATCCACGCCTATGAAAGTTACTCAAAAAATTACTACTCAAAAAATTACTTTGAAAAAATCCACGCCTAAGAAAGGTACTCGAAAAAAATACTTTAAAAAAAATCCACGCCTAAGAAAGGTACTCGAAAAAATTACTTTGAAAAAATCCACGCCTAAGAAAGGTACTCGAAAAAATTACTTTGAAAAAATCCACGCCTAAGAAAGGTACTCGAAAAAATATTTTTTATAAAATCCACGCCTATGAAAGGCGAAATAAATATTTTAGGAGAAAACTCACGTTACGATAGGACCTTGAACATACCAAATAAAAACGTGAGGAAAAAATTATTGAAATTATCAAAATATTTAATATTGAGGCTACAAAAAACGTGTCCAATACACCGAGTAATGACCAATATACGATGAGAACCCAAATAAACCAAATTACGGCCAAGTTCGTTGGAAAACGTGTCAGAAGACTCTTCAGGAATGAAGATCATTCATGTAAATGTTTTTATTTATTTCTCTTTCGAGATGAGCTACATGATCGAAGTGACAATGAAGAGGAAAGCCAGAGAAATAATATATTCCCACAATTATGCGACGCGTTTCGTCGTTGTTTAAGCGGCTCATCAAGCATATTTTTTTAAACCATTTTGTTATCCTCTAGGTTAAAAAAAAACATAATTGAGCCTCTGGAAGGAGTTCCACACATGGTGATGGTAGTAAACAAGAGAATTTTAACTCCACGAAGTAAACCTCTTTAATCCTTTATAAAAATTATAAAAAAAATTCACGCTATAACCCAATCTTAAAAATTATTTCAAATTTATCAAAAAAGGAGAGAATTCCAGGTTTCAAAAATTATCTCATAGATATTCAATCTTTAGTAAAAATTTCACAATATCTTAAGCAAAAAAACCTCATAAGTCCCTAAATTAGTACAGTTTCCTATTCAATAATATCACAGCCACTCCAGTTTACTCTAAAGACATCTTCCCATCCCTGATTGGAAGATACTCAGAATGATATTTGCATTTACATTTTCAGGAGAATGGGCACCGGTGTGCCATGTCGTGTGTACAGCGTGTGTAAACATCATTTATGCAAATATTTTGTTTTAAATAATTTTTGAAACGGAAACATAAAACGCTAAATATTTTACACAAAATATTCTAAACTAACTTCCCCGTGACCTTCAAAGTGAAGTAAATCAAAATTGCCTTAGACAAGAGCCCAGCCAAACAAAGGGGGAGGTTAATGAAATGAAAAGAGCAACCCAAAAAGCAAAAGGCAAACAAACAAAAACAGGGACGTGTGTGCCACCCAAGGCCACTCTCTCTCTCTCTTTTGTGTAATGGGTGTTTTATTATCCCTGCAATTGCAAATGAATTCAATATTGAATTGATTTTTAAAATTTTTTGGGTGGTTGATTGCAATTTGGAAAAAAAACCACCCCACACCACACTACACCCAAATAATTTAGCATAATTTTTTGAAATCCTTTTTTATGTTTGCTGTTACACCTTTTTTCTATAATCCCATCTATTAATCAGCTTATAAATGTTGGAAAATTATTCTCAAAACGTTTTGCGGTAAACCCTTTTTCCGGGCTGTTAAATGGCATTTTGATAAGGTTATCAAATCGCATAATTGTGGAAATAAAAAAAAATTGTGTTACATTTTGGAATTTTTAATCCTCTAAAAACAAGGACTATTTTAAGGATTTTTTATGTTTTGATACAGCTCAATTTTAAAACTGTCAAAATATTTAACCCTTTACGGTAATGATAGGTAAAAAAAACATTTTTTTATAATTTTTTTTTTTTAAAAAACATGATTTTTTTTAAATATTCAAAAAAATAGTAATAAAAAATAAAAAGTGTTGTTACAAACAACTCAATACTCATTCAGCGCAGCTTGTAATGGACTTAGGGACATTTTCCTGATAATAATTAAATACAATTGAATTTTTTAAATAAAACCGATGAGCAATAATCAATCCTAGACAAAGGGATGGATATTTTGATAAAAGTGTGCGATAAGTGTGGCTTGGCATTTGCCTCACATTTTAAATGTCCTCAATGAACCTTGAAGTCAAGTACGATACAGAAAGATATAAGAATAATAGAAATTAATTTTTGTACTTACCATATCTCTTCAAGGCAACTGTATATTTTGAAATGTATTGGGCATTCTTCTTCTGTCACACACAAATAATTTATTGATCCTCCCTCCTTTCATTGGAAATGTGCCCCTAAAATAAAACAAAAATAAAGGTTAGCTATATGACTTAAATTTGCAATAGAGGGTTTGGTTTTGATTTCCAATAAAAATTTGCATAATTTTTGCAATTCGCACATTTGCATATTTTTTGGCATGGACTGATTTGTTGCGAATTAGATGGAATCTGTACCCAATGTTGACAAATTGATTTATTGTGTAAACGCTGTGTTTTGCAAACGATTACAACTACAATTGGCTTTTGAAAAATTTGCACAACAATTGCAAAAATTAAACGCTCTTGAATGAATGAAATGTAAAACCCTTATCATTAAAAAATAATTCGAAATAAATTAAAAGGAAAATTTATGTGCGCAAACTCAATGTTCTCATCCCAATCTGACGACAATATGAAAAATAGTATTTTGCTAGTTTTGATGAAATGTGCTAATAGTAAAAAAAAACAAATAATCAAAGCAAACATGTAGGAGACCATATTGGACAATGTTGTCTTCCACTTGGTCTTTCCATCTTATTCGTGGCCTTCCTCTTCTGCGTGAACCTTCAGCTGGTTCGCTTTTATATGCCCTCTGGGCTGGGGCATCTTCATCCATTCTCACAACATGACCTAGCCAACGTAGTCGCTGCAGCTCAATACGTCTAACAATGTCGATGTCCGAGAATAGCTGGTACAACTCATGGTTCATTCGACGGCGATATTCACTGTCAACGCAGATCGGCCCATAGACCTTTCGGAGAATTTTTCTCTCAAACACTCCAAGAGCTGCCTCTTCTGCTTCCGTAAGTACCCATGCTTCAGATCCATATAACAACACTGGTAGTATCAGCGTCTTGCAGAGTGTGAGTTTCGTCTGTTTGTTCAGACCATAGTAGCATCTGTTGGCCATCACTATCCTTTTCCGAATTTCAAAGCTGATGTCATTCGTTTTGTTTATGGCGGTACCATGGTATATAAAATCTTTTACTACCACGAACCTGTAGTTCTCAAGTTCCATAGTGCCATTTCTGTTCATTTTTGCCTCTCGTATGACCTTTTCCAGCAGGATATTTAAAAGTCACACGACAAACTGTCAACTTGTCTGAATCCTCGTTCGGTATTAAAGGGCTCCGAGAGGCCCTTTCCGACTTTAACTGCTGATCTTGTGCCAGTTAAAGTTATCCTGCATAGCCGTATTAATTTTGCAGGAATGGCAAACACAGACTTGGCTTTATACACCTCTGAACGGATAGGGCTGTCGAATGCGGCTTTATAGTCGACGAATAGATGGAATGTGTCCATGTGTGTTTTTGTGGGGGTTTTCCAGGATTTGGCGTAGAGTGAAAATCTGGACGATGGTGGATTTGCCATTGCATTCACGCAGTACGTTCACACAGTACGCTGGATAGCACTTTATATGCGATGGGAAGGAAACTTATGCCTCTATAGTTGGCACATATCGTCTTGTCTCCTTTTTTGTGCACGGACACAGGATGCTAAGGTTCCTATCCATGGGCATGCATTCTTCTAGCCAAATTGTACTAATCAGCTGGTGCATGTTCCTTACCAGCATCTGACCACCAGTCTTGAATAATTCGACTTGTAACCCATCGGCACCGGCTGCTTTATTATTCTTCAGCCGATTGATTGTTATTCTGACTTCATCTTGGCTAGGTGGTATACACTCTATACCGTCATCTATTATTGGTTCTGGGGTATGCTCTTCACCGCTACTTTTTGATACCAGAAGTTTTTCAAAATGCTCCTTCCAGATCCTCAGCACGCTGTCTGTATCTGTCACCAGGTTTCTTTCTTCATATGTACAAGATGATGTGCCTGCACCAAAGCCTTCGGTTTGGTGTTTTATCCGTTGGTAGAATTTTCGGACTTCATTCTGACTCCTGTACATCTCAATTTGCTCACGCTCACGTTTTTCTTGTTCTTTCTTCTTTTTTTTTCTGAAAATACATTTCTCCTCTTTCCTTTACTCCCGATAGTTCTCCATCGCATTATGTGTTGCTACTGTCCGCAGGAATGCCCTATACGCTGCGTTTTTACGACACTCCTGATCGTTCCACGGATTTATTGTGCACCAATATAATTTCAACTCTAACAAATCGGGTTAAGTCAGCGCGTTTTTAACAGACCAAAGCGTGGAATTGAATTGGAATATGTATACCTTTAAAGGTTTATTTTGTTTATTCTTCATCAAAATAAAATTCTATGTTATATTTAGCCATGCCAGTTTGTCGATAGAGATTAGCAATATTTTAGACTGAGCTTTAACTTTTTGCACGGACATTGCTATTACTCCTAGGATGTTTGGCGTTGCAAATGGTGTATATCGGTCAACGTTAAGGTATAGCTCCCATATAACGGTACCGCTCAAATTTTCATAAATTAAAAAATTAGCAGCATTTTCCAAACGAAAAGCCTATAATTTAGCGTACCACTCTTTTGGAGGCTGTAATAATCGAAAAGGCTCTTATTTGGCATTTCTAGGTAGGTCCATGTCTTGACAAAGGCCACATTAAAGGTCCCGCTCAATTCGGTCCTTTTGTTTCTTGGTAAAGAAAACTATTTTATCTCCTAGCAGACCTGTGATATCAACGCACTTCTAAACGCTTTTGGTCTCTATTCAGACCAATTTGACTCAGTGATAATAATTTTCACTCGTGCGGCCGCACAAAACTCTTTTTCTCTCTCCAATATATCAAATATCTGAATATATATCCCAGATAATAGTTTTTAAATAATATACTTATCATCCCTACAAAAAATGTATAAGATTATGTTTATTGGTTCACTTACTAGTAAGTGATGGTATGTCATGCGGCTCACGTAGGTCTAAAATTAGTTGTTATTATTTATCAATCACATCCAGACTCGAAGTCTGTGGAAATTTCCAGATTTGACTGGTATTTTATTTTGTTACGATATCAAATGAATGGGCTTTTTCAAAACATAGAAGTCAGTCATCACTTCTCTTCCATAACTTGGTTTATTTCTCCTCACAATGTATTTCCCGCTTCCAATTAAAAAAATCACAATAATTTCAATTTTAATAAAATCTTTTATATTTTTCCTTCTTCTTCTTTCAACTTTTTCTTTTGTCTTTACCTTAAAACTAAATGGAAACTTAAAATTAAATCTTATAAAGAAATTCTTGACTATGAAATTTTTTCGTTCGATTTTTTTTAATTTATAATTCTTTGGCTTAACAACTATCTTAAGATGATGATGATGAATGACCATGGAACAGGATAGACGATCATGGAAACAAAGTAAAACTTAATGGGAACAAGAAGTATTACAATGAAACTTAACCAACATTTTTCGATTTAAAAAAATAGAATGTGGAGATAGTTAGGGTGAGGGGGAGGGTTGTGACTAGACTAGAACAACGCATGTAGTATACAAAAGTATAAGAATAATTTTTCTCAATATGAGGCAACATTTGCAAAACTTACAAATCTAAGAAGTCTTGATTAGAAAATTATTAAAAAATACAAATAATAAATAAACTTATATCAAAAAAAATATTAATAATATTGACAACATACAACAGCTTAGTGGTAAAAAAAATAATATATTGGCAAGCGGAGGGAGAGACTTTTTAAGACATGCCACAACAAAACAAATTCCCAAAAAACAATTGGGCGCCAACACTCTGTACTTCAAACGAAGGGGTTTTCTTTTTTTCAAATTTCTTAAAAAACTCCCGCTGACAAAGTTTGGTGCATTTGTTGTTGCTGGTGATTTAACATAGTCGAGTCCATTTGTTGTTGTTGCTGCTGCTGGTGGGAATACAAAATACTGGAGTTTTCCATTTGAATATTCCATTCATTGCCGTTATCATTTACCGAATTGCTGTAGTAAAAGTCAGATCCTGTATGACCGCCGCCGCCGACGGTATTATTCGAGCTGCTTGTGTTGAGATCGGAAGTGTAGCCGGATAAGCTGTGATATTGTGGCGAGTGATTAAGTAAATTATCATTGAATTCGACGACTTGATGGCTGGATGGGGTGTTGGTAGTGTTCTGGAAATTATCAGCAGCCGTCGGGGTATACAGTGACGAGGGTAGGTCAGCATCAAAGACACTGTTGTAGATATCGGTGGCGGTGGGTGATGTGGCACTATAGTATGATGGACTGTGTGCCAACTGTTGGGGCATTTCAGAGGCTGCGGCAGGGGTTTCAAAATTATTCAATGTCGAAGACATAAATGTGGAATAATAGTAATCATCGGAGTTATAGCCCGAGCTGCTGGTCAAACTGGAGGCATCATCACAGTTTTCATAGATCCATTTTTGATTATCGGCAGTGGTGAAATCTGTGGACAATAAGCTGCTGGAGTTGGGGGCATACAAATTTTGTTGGCCTTGGCCCAGCAGAGTTTCTTCTAATCCCGAGTTATTGGGGGAGTACTGCTGGGAATATGAATAGGCAGATTGTGGTGAGGTTAGACAGGAGGCAGGTTGTTCGTAATGGATATTGTAGTTGGATTCTAAAGATGTCAGATGTTGTTGCTGTTGATGCGATCCATAATTAAATTCTGGCAAAATTGTTGTTGTGGTGGTGCTGCCGGTGTTGTACATAGGTGTGTTATTCAATTCGGGTAACCATTGATTCTCGTATGGAGTGCCATCCATCAAATGTTGATTGTAAGTATTTTGGGGAATTTGTTCCGTGGACACAGCTGGGGTAACATTGCTGGAAATTTCACGCATGGCACGCTTCTTCTTTGAGGCCTGTACCAAACTGGCATCTGTGGAGGCTTCCATTTTTGAGTTATTTCTCTTAACACCACGGAGGCTGGTCAATTTGTCATTGAGAGCAGCATCTCTGGCTAGTAGGACAGCCAAGCTGCGTGCCCTACGTCCACTACCCAAAAGACGCCGAGCCTCACTGGAACCTTTAGCCTCGGGACGTGGATGATCATGGGTACCCTTGGCTTGGAAGAAGATGGCATTACCGGAACGACGCCAAAAATGTGTTACTGGATAGCCACAGTGGCCACGGCATGGTTGGATTTCCAAACGTCCCGTACAATTTCTGGAAAAATTAAGAAAATTTTGAAATTAGTTTTCCAGTTCGACAAACAACGTTTTGGAATTTTTGAAAAGTTTTTCAAAATTCTCTCAACTTACCTATTTGGGCAGGGTTTGCCTTGTTGCTTGCGACGAGCCTTATCACAAATTGCGGGACGCAAATGGACACTGTTGCCGTTGGGCAATTTGCAATTGGCTGTGCAGAGAAGTACGCCCAGGCAGCTCTTCTTCAAAATGTTGATATTGTGATTGTTGGTATTCCTCATGGCCCAGCCGGATGAATGTTTCTTGGCCTCTTCGCTGTTCTGAGAGTAGACCAGACGGCAATGGCCATTGGCCCAATCGTGGAATTCATCGAATTCTGTTACCACGGGAACGACACTGTCATTAATATCCCAATCGATTTGTACACGAGATCTGGTTGCGGGGGGACTCGCAGTGCCGCAGGGCACAGTGAGGGGTGTGTTAATAACCATGTTGTTAATTTGTGTGTGTATTTTGATTGTTGTTGCTGTTTTTTGGCAACGGTAAAATTAAGCACTTGGATTGTCTTTTAGGGAACACTTATATAAGACCACTATAGGTATTCTTCATCTATGAAAATTTTTTGTTGTTGTAAATGTTTTTCTTTTTTTGCTTTCAAAATTTCTTAACGTTAATATTTTGTGTGGGTCTCTCTATTTTAGTTTTTTTTTCTTTTTTTCTGTTTTCTGTTACACCGCACTGAAGTACGTCTGTTTGAAACGACTGCGCAATGCTGACTGACTTCACTCTGCTTTGCCACCAGCCTAGCTTCCTTCGGACCGAATCGCCTGGCTGGCTGACTGGTTGGGTCGTTTGCTTCTTTAGTTCAAACAAAGAATGGAAAACCGGGGTTGTTTGTTGGCTGGCTGGCTGCCACACAAACTTCACTGCGGATAAACCATGCACACACACACTCACACACAACTCTGGCTTCTGATTGGCTGCCTTTACCACATAACAGCATATTTATCCACTTTTATCCGCACACTCATTGACTCACACACACTCGCACACATAAACGCAATAAGAATTATCCGCCTGCCTAACAAGTAGCACTTCAAGTGATAGAAGAGAAGAAGTTGTTGTTGGTGGTTGGTCGGATGGGTTTTTGGGTTTGGGCTCTGCCGTCCGTGTATCCGTGAATAATTTGTGCATAGCCCAGAACAATGAATGTGTCGAGTGTCCTCCGATTAGAAACAAAGCAACAAAACCACCAACAACAACATCAAACAGCATACGTTTACTGTTTATACCAACAACAAATACATACAATAATTCTATTGATGTTGTTGTTGTAGTTTTTTCTCTCTTTCGTATAGTTTACAAAGATAAGAACAAGAATAAATAGTGTTACAAACCAACAATAAACAGATATTGGATTTGTATTAATCGCAAAAGATACACTTTTACTATCGTTTACAGGGTTTACTTTTTGTTCGTTGAAAGAAAAAAATTGGAGCAGGGGTTTGTGAGGAGGTTAGGAGGGGTCAAGCTGGACAAGGTGGGCATTTAAATTTTGTTTTCTTTAAATATTTAATATAGTTAATATTCAAAGGGAAAATCATTTTGGAGGAGGCTTTAAACAGAGGATGAAATTTGAAAGTAAGAACTCGATCTTGAATCTGATCTGAAACTTTCCTGAATTTTTATTTATCGCAAGGATACACATTTGCTATCCTTTACAGACTTTACTTTTGTTCGATGACAGAAGAAAATTGGAGAGGGGGTTTGCGATGAGGTTAGGGGTCCGGCTAGACAAGGTGGGTATTTAAATTTTGGGTTTGTTTTTTTTAATATTTAATATAGTTAGGGATATAATTTTAAAGAGGGCTTAACATAGATGATGGTTTAGTGGAAATAAATTAAAAATTAAAAATTCGTATTTGAAACTGAACTGAAACGTTCCTGAATTTTTATAGACAGTTTTATATATTGTAAAGATACACTTTTGCTATCGTTTACAGACTTTACTTTTGTTCGTTGAAAGAAAGAAATTGGAGAGGAGTTTAAGAAGAGGTTAGGGGCCAAGCTGGACAAAGTGGGCATTTAAATTGTATGTGTGTTCTTTTAATATTGAATACAGTTAATATTCTTAGGAAAATAATTTCAGAGGAAGGTTAAATGGATTGATCGGAAACTTTCGTAAATTTTTTTTTGTAGCAATTTTTATTGAACTTAGGCAAATTTTCATTCAATACAGAAACACAACGGCTAAGTTAAAATGCTTAAATCTAAACTCAATAATTTTTGATAAATTTTTGGTACTCTAGAAAGAAGATTAAATAAAAAATTAGTCTATTAGGAGTTCTGTATTCCCGAAGACATCGTTAATCTTTTTCAAAAATATTAAATTTGTATTGTTAGATATTTTTATCTTGTAGATGGAAATTATCCAAAATTTTTGGAATTTCTCCATTTTATGAAAATTGTAAAAAAATGAATAAGGATGGGGGAAAAATCCCTTATTGTTATATGAACTATAGGACTTTGTTTAACATGTTTCGGAATGTCCGAATTGGGCCAAATATGAACCGTTTTAAAGGTAACTTCATAATGCCTCTCTCATAGAAGACATGTTCTCTATTTGCACAGTCCTCCCCAGATACCAATGTTTTAATCATTAAAGAAATTTTGCAATGCAAGAAAAAGATGATAATCGCTTAGTGCCAAGTTCGAATTGTATGGTTGATGCATTAATACTTCCGACCAAGCTCCCGAAGTTTCTGGTGAGTCTATGTGTGTGGCGTAGCTTAATTGTACCAAATTTTCTCTCTGTTCACTTTCATTTTTAACACCCTGTAACTCACAATTTTAGCGGAATGTAAAATGTACCAAATTTTCTCTCTGTTCACTTCCATTTTTAACACCCTACAACTCACAACGGAATGCAAAAAAAAAAAAAAAAACAGCAAAATATTTTTTTTTACTGCGAAGTATCACCCTCCATAGAGCAAAAATCTGAAATTGTTTGATCGATACTTTACGAGAAATCTATCACTACAGCCATCTGCTGAAAAATAATGGATTTCTTTTTCCCCAACCTAATATATTCATTCGGACTTTCATTACATGGACTTTCATATATAATTGAAAATTGTTTAGTGGCGCCCAACTAATTTATTAAATTGGTTTTGAAAAATTGTGAAAAATATTTTAAAAAGTTATTTAAAAATCAGCGATTTAATTTTCTAATTCAGATTCCGATTTCGACAATACAATTCTGATTTTAGGAAAATTGAATGATTTATCTATTCTATTTTTCGTATCGTTCGAGAGTCAATAAGAAAATACATTTCTTATTTGAATTTACCAAAAATCCTTCTCCTCCATATTTATAAAATTATAGCTCCAGTGGCGCCCAAATAATTAAAATTCTTCTGTTATTAATACCAAAATTTTATGAGTATGTACTATACATGAAACAGTATTCAAATATATTTTTAATGAGGAATTTAATGATTTATCTATTATTATGCCATACGATTATTGGCTCTCCTATGACATATTTTTTTATTATTAGAGTTTTCCAAAACTCCTTTTTATAATTTTTTTCAAAATTCCCATGTTTCTGGAATAAATTCCAACAATTAAAAAAATACGAAAGTTAAAGCCCGAAGATGCGTTCCATTGATCCACTCCTTCTGATACCTCCCCCAAAAGGGTCAACATTTTCAATATTTATAAATCCAATATCAGGCAAATGGAATGTCCGATTCAAACCAAAGATTAAAGTTATTTTACCAAGTCGAGATCTAATTCGAAGGTGGACCCGTCTGCCCTTATAAAAACTTGGATTTTGTTAGCAAATTGAATTGAATAAAACCTATGTGTATCTCCGAAGACACTGGCAAGGGTATATATCTGTCGCCGAACATCGACTGACACTTTTTACTGATTTCACATTGCTGAAATACCTTGAACCACTATTGTGATATTTCAAAAACTATGCTTTAAAAAACATTATTTAAAAAATCTACACATTTGTAGTGGCCTTAAAAATTATTTAAAATATCTACGCCTTAGTGGCATCCTAAAAAAGAATATTTAAAAAATCAACTCCTTAGTGTTCGCCTTAGAAAAATTATTAAAAAATATACGCCTTACTGGTTGCCTTAAAACTTATTTATTTGTTAGATCTATCTAATTGTCATATTTAATATTTTATCTTTTTAAACTCTAATTATTAATACGCAATTGCAAACAAAAATCTCTTTACTTCATTAAGAAATCGTTATTTCAAAATTTCATATAACGGAACCGGACTTGATTATAAAGTAACAACATTTTCTCACGCATTTTAACACCAATGTCTCAATCTAAAAATCTGATAAGATTCAATCATTAGTTTTCATTATTTTCTTTATATATTTTTAAAAAAGATCTTTAACGATATAGCACGTTACCCAGCAGCAGCAACAGCGGCGGCGCTAGCAACCCCTTTTCCAAGGACATTTCCTTTGCAAATTTCTTTGTCAACTTTGGTTACGATCAAGATTTCCCTGGAAGGCAAACCAAGCAGCCAAACAACCAGTCAACCAAATGGAGTCAAAGAAAGGTGTTAAAAATACGACAAAGAGAAACATAAAATATCGTATAATTTATGGAAGTCGGGAATGGAGAGAGGCTGCATGGAGATCTTCAGCAACTGATATGATGACAGAGGCGCACACATACAGCACACAGAGTGGTAGAGTAAATATTGAAATGTCCAGGACTCATCAGCCAAGCCAGTAAGCAAATGTGCAGTGCGAATACCTTATACAGTTATAAACTGCTAAATGGGACGAACAAATGTACATATAATTTACCAAAAGACTACAATTAGAGGTGATGAAGGAATGGCAAGACCCACAATGGAAGAAGGAAAGAAAAAACTACCTTTCTTGGAAGAAATGTGAAAAAACAGGGACATCAGTTTTTTGTGTGTGTGCAATTTTCGGGGAGGTATTCTACAAAAGATCTTAAGTTTTGTTGTTGTTGTTGTTGTTGTTTTGTGTCATTGTTTTGGGAAGTGTGTTGTGACTAGAGATCTAAAGGATTTACAAGGACTTTGTTTGCCAAGTCAAAACTAAAACACTGAGGAGCACTCAATTTGTTTTCTAAAAAAAGAAGAAATAAGTGAAGGGTGAGGAGAGGAGAGAAAAAAGGGTGGCGTCTGCTACTTTGTTTCCTTTTCATTTTTTCCTTTCGAGACAAAATTTAAACGGGTTGGCTGCTTCCTTCCCCTGGTAGTCCCCCTGTGCAGCCATTGTCTTTGACAAAAGAAAGTAACAATTATTACTTATAAGGTGCCGACCATTCAATGAGTTATTTAGTCCGTCCAAGGGTTCATTATTTCCTCAATATAAACCCAATGGTGTGGAAAAGGTAAAGTAGGTGTGGTTGCCTAATTATGCCGCACACAATTAATGTTTGACATCGACAATGGCTTCAAATGAAATAATGATTGAAATAATTAGATCACACACAATCATTTGCAAAGGTCAAATCCTGAGACGAAAAGAGTTTTTCAAGAAAGGGATATGTGACCAGTATCAACCGGCAACCATACAACCACCACCATTCTTCTAACTGACTGACTAACTGACAATGGCTGTGGTGAAACGGAAAATTGAAACATTTTAACATAAATGTCATCATAAATTTGAAGAGTTTTTGATGAGTTTTAGAAAATTCCGCTCATAAATACCGCCCCAAATTTTGAGGTTAAACTCAAAACACATAAACAACATTTCTTAACCATGGTGACCATTGACGCTCACTACGGTTAACTTTAGTTTCAGTTCAGCGGCAATGTGGCATCCTGTGGCGTTTCGATGTGTAGCAGTGGAGTTTTTCTGCAATTGTGGAAAAATGTGTGTTTTCCACAGCTTATCTCTTTGTGTATATCATTACAGATCATGGGGATTTTCATTCTCTATTGTTTTGTGTTTTCCTCAAATACCATCATATTTCTGTTAATTAACTTCTAGTTCCCCGTTTTGCCAATTGATACGAAATGTGAGGACATTTGAAAGGAAATAAAACTTTACACACAATTAAAAACCACACATTCAGCAGCAGCAACCTTTATGGGCCCTTAAACTACCGAAAATTTTTCAATCATCACAACATCTATCCAGCAATCATCCGCTATACATCCATCCATCGATCGATCGATGCATCGATCTATACGTGAGAGTTTTGAAGAGATGATCGCCACTGATAAGATTTTTGACATGGACGACAATGACTTGGCAATTCCACCACACAATCACACGCCGTTTTGTCAATGTCGCTTTGGCGTTTTAATGGTACATTACCAGTCAGCCAACCAGCCGGCCGGCGTGTAATCAACAACCCCCTGGACAAAAAACCTTTAATTAAGCCTGCACTCCCTACAGAACGAACTTGGGTTTATTAAACATTTTGTGTAAATTTCTTTAAAACATTTTTCTGAATTCCGTAAAAGGCAAAGTTTGAAATGCAGTTGGAAAATTTTATCAATTCCAATACACAAATTGATGTATAGCCATGGAGATTTGTTAAACTGAAAGGGGCACAGTGGTTTAAATAGGTTATGAAAATTTAGAAAAGACGAGAGGCGTGGAAAACAAGGCCTTTTTAATTTGTTTATAAATATGAACAATTTTTTTTCTATCTATAAAAATGAGTGCATTTTTTAAAGATATTTTTTTCAATCTATAAACAAGGCGTGGAGGGTAGGGTAGGAGATGATAGATACCAAGCAACGGTTTTGATTGGCTTTAACATGGCGAAGTCCAGGCTTATCTTGGTCCCTCTTTCATCTCAATTGTGGACACTGACCCCCCCCCCCCCCCCCCCCCCCCCCCCCCCTTCGTGGTCCAGTTCACCCACAAGAACTTAAAAAGAATGGGTTGAGGCGTCGGGTTAGTTGCCCACACCCGGAAAACCCCTCTTACTATAAAAATGCAACGAAAAAAAACCAAAGACAATTTTTACAAGCGCCTAGAAACTGCATATGACCGCTGCCCTGACCATGACATTAAAATTCTGTTATAAGATTTAAATGCAAAAATCGGAAAGGAAAATGTCTTTGGCCCCACTGTCGGAAAATTCAGCTTCCATGAAGAAATATCCGACAACGGTATCAAGTTGATTGACTTCTCGGCAGCAAAAAACATGGTAGTTAGCAGCACCAGATTTAAGCATCTCGATATGCACAAGGCCACCTGGATTTCTCCTGATCAAGCAAAACGAAATTGACCATGTTGTGATAGACGGAAGGCATTCGTCCAGTGTTTTAGACGTTCGATCGATACGAGGAGCGAATATCGATTCGGACCATTACCTTGTGGCAGCCAAGGTTCGCACCCGTCTTAATGTAGCAGCAAAGGTGCGATCCAATGTAACACGGAAATTTGACGTCGAAAAGCTGCAAACACAACATATAGCAGAAGCCTACTCCTCTAAACTTACCCAACTGCTTGACTAAAGCACCCGTTGTCGGGTCAAGGGATATATAGAAGCACAATGGCAGAGAATTGCCCACTCCCTACAAACTGCAGCAAAAGCAACACTTGGATACCAAAGACCACCATCAAGAAATCCGTGGTACGATCAGGAGTGTCGTACGGATATGAAAAACGCAGGGTATAGGGCAACCCTGCGGACAGTAGCAACGCGTAATGCGATGGAGAACTATAAGGAGAAAAGGAGAGAGGAGAAACGTATTTTCAGAAAAAAGAAGAAAGAGCTAGAAAAACGTGAGCGTGAGCAAATCGAGATGTGCAGGGTGTCAGAATGAAGTCCAAAAATTTTACCAACAAGTAAAATATCAAACCGAAGGTTTTGGTGCAGGCACATCCTCCTGTAGAGTTTAAGAAGGAAACCTGGTGACAGATACAGACGCCGTGCTGAGGATCTGGGAAGAGCATTTTGAAAAACTTCTGATATCAAATAGTGGCGATGAAGAGGATACCCCAGAACAAATAATAGATGACGGTATATAGAGTGTATACCATCTAGCCAAGATGAGGTCAGAATTGCAATCGATCGGCTGAAGAATAATAAAGCAGCAGGTGCCGATGGGCCGAAATTAAAGACTGGTGGTCAGATGCTGGTAAGGAGCATGCACCAGTTGATTAATACAATTTGGCTAGAGGAATACATGCCCAATGATTGGAACCTCAGCATCCTGTGTCCCGTGCACAAAAAAGGAGATATATGCCAACCATAGGGAATAAGTCTCCTTCCCATCGCATATAAAGTGCTATACAGCGTTCTGTGTGAACGACTGAAGCCAATGGTCAATGACATTATTGGACCATACCAATGCGGCTTCAGACCTGCCAAGTCCACCATTGACCAGATTTTCATTCTACGGCAAATCCTGGAAATCCCCCACGAAAAAAAACATCGACACATTGGTGTGTGGATTTTTAAAAAAATATTTTGTGAAATACAGAACAAGGCTTGGATTTTTACCATATCTATAGGATTTGATAAAAATATCTTTTTAAATACAGTATAGTTTAAAAAAATTAAGACCCTACAGACCCTAATAAAAATTACAAGGAGCGTAGTATTTTTATAAAAATATTTTTTAAAAAGTGTATGTGAAAAAAATATATTTTTTTCTAATTTTTTATAAATTTTTATTTGAAACCACTGTGCCAAATGCACTTCAAAATATCTTTATAAATGTCTCGTTTTCCGAACAGCCAATATAAAAACATTCTACAACGAAACAATAGTTGAGAACAAGCTCATAAAGATCTACACAAATTGATAACAACAACAATAAGAAAAACAAAAAGGGACAACAAAAACAAGTTATCAATGTTTAGTACAAAAATTCAGCAGCGTTCAAGGCAATCAGAGAAACAGCTTCTCTCTCCGAAATCTGGCAATTGTATTTCGTATGCAATAAATATGACCACAGTTGGGAATAGTTTCGACCATCACATCGTACGCAGCAAGCTTGGGCGCAAGCGCACTATGTGCAGCGACGATAGGCAAATATTGTTACACCGCATGGTTTTCAAATAGAGTGTGTGTGAGTGCACGCGGTCGTCGTCTACTCAATTGTATCCTGCCGTGTTTTACAAAACCGTGGTAAGTGAAGAGAATAACACCAGAATATAACGTTACTTAGTTTGAATTGATATTTGGCTGCTGATAACAACAAGTTCAAGACAAAAACAAAAAAAAAAAGTAAAACAATAGAGAAATTAATTTTGTTGTTTTTGTCGTTCTCTCGTTCTCGTTTTGAAAATTCACAGGAATAGGAATAGCTGTGAGCCGCTGTGTAAACTCATTTAGTTTTTGGTCATTTAGGCAATGCAATCTTCTGTCAAAAAGTCAAACCACTGAGTTAATGATAGTGAGAGGGTTTAGGGTCGGCCTTAGTCGCTCACTATCTAACGACAAGATAAGCTGAATGAGTTTTGTTGATGTTTTCACACCAAGGATGATGCCAGGGAAACCAAGGCAAGTTTGGGTATAATTTTGAATTTTGTGAAATCAAATGACTTATTAGAAAAAAATGACAGTTTTTTTTTCTAGATAAGATTTTGGCAATGTAGGTACAAATGGTACAAATACCAATAAAATTTTGAAAGGCGTCGAACTCTTCGATTTCCTCCACAATTTTTTTTTACTTTGATTATTGCTTGAGGTGAATGCCAGAACAGCTTCGAATATTTTTTTTATCGATTTTCCGAATATCCACAATTCATTATATGTTATATCCTGTCACCGTACACATTTGATATGCACAGTATTTATAGAAATTTCAAAGAAGTTTGACACACTTTTTTCAGAATTAGGCATCAGTCACCATCTTTAGATCCTACCCAGACCTTGTAACGAATTTATATTCATCGAGTTGTTAGAATCAATATTTCATATAATAAAATTAAACCTCTTCCTCTGGAAATATATTAACCTGATTTTTTTAGCCATACTCCAAATATCAATCACGTATTTTCCATAGAAAAAAAAGAAAAATATTGACAAATATAATCCAAACACTACTGGAATAGTTTGTTACGGTAATCAAGGATTAGATAAAAAAGGAAATAATTCTACACAATTTTTTTCCTGTTTATCTAATCTCTTCCGAAAAAAAAACATTTGTTAACAACACAAAAACATGACCTCGTTGTGCAAAAATGACAAAGAAAAAATAAAAACACGAAAATCCTTCGACAAATTTCAAATGAAAGTGATGACCTTTCATAAAAAAAACACAAAACCTAATGGATTGGCTGAGTAGAGGTGACCTTTGTTTCGATGGCCAACAATAAGATTATGGCTAGAGTGGAATGCACGTGTACAGGTACATACATCCATCCGAACAATGAATAGATAAACACAATTGTCACAATTGTGTAAAACCCCTCAAAAGAGTGCAATGGAATACAAAGGATATGAAATAACAATTACATGCCAATGAGTTTGTTTTCAAAATAATTATTAAATGTAGAACAAGAGGATTTATGACAACAAAAAGTAGTAGCGAAAAAAGGATTATTAAGGATGTAGTAGACAACAAATTTTCTCACGATTTTAGCTAATATTTATTTTGCATTTGAATAGCAGCAGATTTTTTTTTCTGTAGATTACAGTGAGAGGTCGATATGTGTAAAGTGTAAATAATCTTAATATATAAAATCATCGCCCAGACGAAACGGCAGGAAATGTTGTCTTTGCAAATTGGATGTACAAAATGGTACAATGTCGATGGTACCAAATGGTACAAATTCGACCTATAAGTGTACGAAAAGTACTAAACTTTACTAAGTTCTAATTTAGTTCTAATTGTATATATATTTAACTTATGTGATTCATACTTATGTGTATGAAAAGTACTAAATTTGGTACTATTTGGAATCCTAATAATAGGAATTAAAATAAATACTGGAGTACAGGATTGAGGTTGCCTTAAGAAATCGTTCTTATATGTAAGAAAAATACTAAGTGACACTAAATTTGGTAGAAGTTGGATTTAGGTGAACAGATAGAGCTGGATATGTTGTTGTTGTAGCAGCCCTATTGCTTTTACACAATGGGCTGAGGAGACAGACGTTGGCCGAGTAATAATCGGGTCGTTTCGGATCGTAGACGCCTCTGTCGTGGAAACGAGTGCTGGAGTCTTGAAATTTGGTGAACGGATAAAACCGAAAATCTAAACTTGGGAATAGTTGGACTGTTGTGGATTAATCTATAGAGACAGCTTTGGAAATTCGCATTTTTGAATACGAAAAGTACTAAACGGCACTAGATTTGGTTTTGGCTGAACGGAGAGAGAAACCTAACATTTGGAATATTGGTTGCAAAATGGAGATATGGAACTATATTAATTCTGTGTACTAAATGGTACTCTATTTGGTACAACTTGATGATGTGTGAGCGGATAGAGCTGGACTCCGGAATTTTGGTATAAAAGTTACTGTTGGAGTATAGGATTGATGTAGTTAAAGAAATTCATACTCATGGCAGCAAAAAGTACTAAATGGTACCAAATATTGTTGGAATGTATGTGTACTACAAAATGGTCCTAAGCTTGTTGCAATTTTGATTCATTTGAATGGATAGAGAGGAAACCTGAAATTTCAATTAGGTTTACTGCTAGAGTACATAATTGAGATATTCGAGAAAATTCGTACTTATTGGTACGAACTGCACTTTACTAAGTACAATTTGTATTTTGGGTTAACGGATAAGTCTGGAAACATGACATTTGCAATTTAGATTGATTGTGGAATGTGGAAATCTGACATTTGGAATTTAGGATTGAGCTGTGAAGATTGCTTTGGAAATTCGTACTTTTCGTATACATAAATACGAAAAAGTACTAAACGGCACTAAATTTAATTTGTGACTCTAAAATTTGTAGAATTGTGATATGGAGGCATCGTACTTACGTGTACTAAATGGTACTAAATTTGGTACAATTTGATTTTTGTGCGAAGGGAGAGAGCTGCACCTCTGAATTTTGTTATCAAAATTTCTATTGGAGTGTGTGATCGTGAAATCGAAGTTGACAGGCATGTTAGCAGTCGTAACATTGCCCAGAAGCTAAAAATTAAACCATTTACAAAATGCTGGATTCAAAAAGAAACTCGATGTTTCGATGCCACATCAATAGGATGGATCGAATTTCCATCTGCGAAGCCTTGGCCAAACGGAATGAGATAGACCCATTTCTTAAACGGATGGAGACTGGAGATGAAAAATGGAACACATACGATAACCCTGTGCGAAAACGATCGTGGTCAAAGAGCTGTGAAGCACCTCAAACGGTGGCCAAACCAAGACTAACGGCCAGGAAGGTTCTGCTATGGATTAGGTGGGACTGAAATGGTCAAACGCTAAATTCTGATCTCTACTGTCAACACCTGGGCCTTTTGAAGCAAATGACCAGAAACGGCCAACAGGAGAGGTGTCGTGTTCTACCAGGACAACGCTAGGCCATACACATCTACAGTGTCTCGCCAGAAACTTCGGGAGCTTGGTTGAGAAGTTTTAATGCATCCGCAATACAGTCAGGACTTGGCACCAAGCGATTATCATTTTTTTCTTGCATTGCAAAATTTCTTTAATGATAAATTTCTTTAATAATAAATTGGTATCTAGGGAGGTTTGTGAAAATCGACTACCAGAGTTTTTTTGCAAATAGAGAGCAGAACTTTTATGAAAGAAGCATTACGAAGTTGCCTTTAAAATGGCAACAAATCATATCATATTTTGATGACCCTGATGAGGCTCATTTTCAGTATTTCGGTTAGATATAGACCATATATAGATGTCCCTTTCCATTGTAGACACAAACAGTGAATTTTATACCAAATGAAAATTCCTAGCTTCGTTTCTTTCAAAAAATGCATTTGATTCCGCAATTCTTTACCATCATTACCAACAAAAAAACTATAGGCGTCATTTTTGCTAGAATCAGAATTTCATTGAAAATGCCGTGACATAGTTGCGTGGGATATTATTATAGATTAGAAATTTCGTATACAGTACACTAGGACATTTTCCACATACACAGTCCATACTGTAATTAAAAAATCGTTTAAGTATTACAAAACTATGCAATTTTAAGTAGAACGGAAAAAAAACTCATTCAAAAAAATATTTTGAATGGATAGACAATTGAAAAGTAATAATCCTTAGAAGTACACAAAGATCAATGAACGAACGATTCACAATTTTTTGTGAGTGGACAATTGATGATGACAATGGTGATCATTGTCACTTTGGAATCAATCAACAATGGATGGTACACACACAACCGGATGTATGTATATATTTTTTGTTGGATTTTTTTGTTTGTTTCAAAAAACTGCACATGCATAGATGTGTACACATTCAAAATATATCAGTTTTTATTCTATTCTCATTTAATTGGTGTGAAGGGAAATTTGGTTGTTGTTTCTTTCTTATATATTTTTTATTATGATTAGTTTTTGTTCTAAGGCTGGACCATTGAATCATCATCTATTCTCATTATGTTCCCATCAATGGTTACTGTCACATTGTTTGTTACTGCTGCTGCCATTAATAAGGAAATCACAACCCACCAAAAACCATAATTACAACAAACACTTCACTTCAAACTCCCAACCATGCCAAGCAAACTTCGCCGTCCGGGGTGATGAGAACCAAATCCCAGCGACAAACAAAAATTCTGTAATGTAATTGAATTCAATGTCGAATGAAAAGCTGCGGGCGTAGGATCATTCGGGTAACTGCATAACATAACAGTTACATTTTAAGTAAATTGCAAAAAGAAAAAAAACTGAACTGAACTGAACTGAACTATGTATGAAAGTGTCAATGTAGTTTCCAATAACACGGTAATGCGCAGGCGCATGCCTCACACATATCCATTGATATTCAGAAAAAGAAAAAAAAAAACGAGCATAGTAATAGTTTTCTATGCGGTGAGAATTTTTGTGTATTTTGAAAATTGAAATTATGATGGTTGTCTGTGTGGCTGAGCGACCGAGTAATATTTTTCAATAAAATTATAACCCAGGATGAGGAAGAATTAACTGGTGTTGCCTAAAGAGTTGTCGGTGTTTTTAATTACACCGAAAGGTTAACCCCCAACGAGCGAGGGGAGAGCAACAACCCTTGAGCTTGCAATCAATTGCATAAAATTTGATTATTGGGCAAATAGATTTTCTTGTAAGAGGAGACTCTTTAATGTAGTTTTCATGGTATTTCAGGGAAAATAAAATAGGTATGCATTTTATTTCCTTACCACTGAAGAAGTTTTCCTATGCGGGCGAAGGATCACGTCAATAAATATTTAAGTAGGTTATGGGATCATTGTAATGCATTTATGAAGGAGGAAAAATAAAAGGAATAGAGGGGGAAGAGTATGAGAGAAAGTTGAGGAAAGTAAATGTGTTCATCAGAAAATAAAATTTTCAAGCCTAGCGAATTGGTGAGAAAATAGAACTGAACTAGGATGTTAGTGACCTTTTCCTTAAATAGAAATTATAAAATTCGTGCAATATATGAACATTTGTCATTGCCTTATTTAATAAGGTTTGCTTTTGAATATTTTTAACGATCTTAGGGTCATCACAATAGAGTTACAGCTCACCCACCATGTGTGGTCGGATCAGCCTCTCCACTCACTTTTATGAGATTCTAGTCAATTTTAAATTTATTATTTTATAAAAAAATACTTATATATATATATATATATATTATATAATAATTTTAAGTATATAAAGTATAAAAATTGTTTTAACAAGACCCTTCACTATTTCCTTATTTATTTGTCGAAAAAATATAAAAAAATATGTTCTCACAAAAAGACATTGTGTGAACAGCTTGTTGCTATAATTATTTCATAAACTTCATGCCACACTCAACCAACATGTTGCAAGTTTTGTAAGAGATCACTTGACAAATTCCACTTCACACAGTAACATCCCTTGATAATGCTACAAAAATAAGGAACGCTGTTTCAAATTGTTGGGATTTTTGTCGCAAACTTCGGCTGAATAAAAATTTAGTACAATTTTTAACTAGAATACCAGAAATAATTCTAGGAGGGTGTTACGAATGATTTGAAGTCAAAAATTTCAGAAAAAACTTTTCAACAACTATGCGATCTTCTTTACGTAAGAATCTGAAAGAGGTCGAATTTTTGTGTTGAAAACCTGATGACCTTAAAGGACATTTTTGTTACAAAGGATTTACATTCGAACATCGGAGTTAAAGTTTTTTGAATAGAGTAACTAAAGGTACTTTACTTTATTGTCCCAAGTCGGATTCGTATGTCAAGGCTTATTTATATTAACTAGTTAAACACCAAAGCATCATGTAGAGATGAAGAAATCTGGTGACAGATACAGATAGCGTGTTGAGGATCTCGAAGGAACATTTTGCAAAGCTTCTGGTCTCTAATAGTAGAAGTGAAGAAGATACCCCAGAGCCAATAAATGGTGAAGAAGAATAAGAATAATAAAGCAGCAGGTATCGATGGATTACCAGCCGAACTATTCAAGGCCGCGGGTCAGACGCTGATCAGGAGCATGTACCAACTAATTAGTACAATTTGGCTAGAGAAATGCATGTCCAATGATTGGAACCTCAGCATCCTGTGTTCCGTGCACAAAAAAGGAGACTACTATAGAGAAATCAGTCTCCTTCCTAGCGTGCTGTGTGAATCACTGAAGCCAATGGTCAATGATATTATTGGATCTTATCAATGCGGCTTCAAACCAGACAAACCCTCAAAGGCAATGCGACAAATACTGGAAAAGATTCACGAAAAATACATCTACACTTCCACCCATTCGTCGACAGCCCGGAGGTGTTGAGTTGAGCGTTCCTGCAAAATTAATACGGCTTTGCTCAAAACCGAACGAAGACAAGGTGTCAGTTAAAGTTATTCTGGATAGCCGTTTTTCAGTCTGTCATACGAGATGCAAATTTGAATGGAACAGTCGCCGACGACATTGACATAATGGGTCGAACATTGCGAGCGGTAACAGACACTTTTGGAACAACCGTTCTGTTATAAGCCAGCTAAGTAAGTAAGTATGTAAAAATGTGGACCTATAGATTTATGTTACCTTCCAAGAAACAGTAATGAGAAATACCGAAAATGGGCGGAACTTTAAATTTATGCCCCACCTTCAAGAAACCGCAAACAACCTATTGCAATGGGGCCCTCAGCCTTATGGATAATGAGGGTTTCAGACAATTTGGTGTGGATTTACAAATGTCCGTCCGTTTGTCTGTCTGGGCGGCTGGAGCGCACGATAACCCTAGAAGGGAGTAAACGATTTCATCCAAACTTTGCACATCTTAATATTTCTTCCAAACTTAGTTCAAGTTCGAAGATGGGGAATATCGATCCACTCCTTCTGGTACCTCCCCCACAAATGTTCAAAATTAATTTTATAACATCATGCGAACGGACTATCTGATCTGAACCAAACTTTATACAGGCTAATATATTTACGAAGCCTGTATTAATTCCGAACCTGCGACCCATTGGCCCACGTCATCTGGACTCCCGCAAATGGTAAAAAATTTCAATATTTACAAATCCAATATTATGCGAAAGCAAACTTTGCACTACCTTTTATCTTTACCAAGCCTAGATAAATTCTGAATATGGGACCCATTGGTACCTCCCCCAAAAAAGGTGAACTTTTTCTAGATTTTTAAATTCAATATCAGGAGAGTGGGATGTCCGATTTGAACCAAACTTTGCAAAACTTATTATTTTCAGAAGTCCGAAGTTGGGACCCATTAGTCCTCCAATATTTTATAAACATGTAAATGTAATTTGAAGCTAATCGAATAGCCGATTTAATTAATACCGATTCAAGACCCTTTGATAAAAGCATATGCTTTATATAAAACGAATAATAAAACATATGTGTAATGCTGAAGACCTCCCCAAACCATAGACAGAGGGCATATATTTGTCGACAACTCCGACTGACACTTTTTTACTTGTTGCTCTGCATGAACCTGCTATGACGTAATACAGGTACTTTGTAGGAAAAGTAAGGCTAAATAACCGAAAATGGGTTGGCACCTGTATATGGGGGTTATGTCACGACATGGGTGAATCTACATCGACAATTTTCTGTAGATATGTTACTATGTTCTCCAAGAACTCGGAATGCCAAATTACAGATGCTTCCCAAGTAAATGTTAAAAATCTGCAACTAAAAAAACAACAATGTTCAAATTTCTGGATCTAAATTTCGTATCATCCTGCTCTGTATTTTCTTTCAATCCAACTGTTTTTTACAAGCGATATAATCTTCAAAAATATATCGCAAGTAGCCTAACCCATTTACCTATGTATATATGCCGATCTCTGTAATCTATGCTTATTGCATGATTAGTGCATTCAAAATTCGTTACAACCAAACTGTATGCCAATATCACAAGCTCTTCAAATAAAAGAAGAAACAAAAAACTGCAAAACGTATTGAAAGCCACAAAACACTTGAAATGTCATAAGCATAACAATGAACCAACCAGAGAAAAATACGCACAAAAGATCGGATAGTAGGATAGCTTCCTACTGTTAGGATAAGATTCACCATTCGTTCCGTCCGACGAACAGCAGGCAGCAACAATGAAATGAAACTTTAAATGTAACTATATTTAATTACAAGCAGCAGAAAGAAAAAACACTTTCAGGGGATGAAATAAAGTTTTCAGGGTTTTTATTCGTCGTTCTGAGAAACTTCAAGGCAAATGTGGCAAAAAATCTCACGGCCCAGTGGAACTTTGAGATGCTCCAGAGTTTTTTCTTTTCTTTTTTCAAGTCCATGTTTCCAATTGATTAAATTGTGGTATTGTGGATTTATTTGTAATTAAATGTTGCATTTGAAATTTTGTTTGGTATGAAATTTTATTCGAAGTCCTTGATATATTTTTTTTTATTTTTTTCTTTATTCGCAGAATTAGCATTCAAGGAATCTGTGTCCTCTTCTGAGTATGTGAGGTCTTTATAGGGTTTTTTGCCTTACTAAATTGATATGTTGAGTATTGCGACATTTGAGATCTTTTCTTTTGTTTAGTGGTACCTCCCCAAAAAAAGGACAAGAAGAGATCGTTTTCTTATTGTATTGCCAGCGAGCCAACCAGCCAATACAAGTTTATTGTTTTTACAACAAAGAAATGTCCAAAGAAAACAAGGAAAAAATGTGGTACTGTTTTGGGTATTTAAAGGCTATAAGACAAACAGACACACAATCACTCACACACAAAATAAAATTATTACAAAACCACCATTGAGCCAAAGGCGATGATGACGAAGATGAAGAAATCCACTTTATGAAGCACACTTCTTTTGTGGTTCCACACACAAAGACACGTGATTTTGTGTGTGCTGACCCTGGAATAAGGATCCTACTTCGAGATGCTAACATTACAACAACAATGGAGAGGGCTTGTAATATGCATATGTATGTTTGTTTCTCTTGTGATAAGCAAATCCCTCTCTCTATGGCTTGAGACATGTTTCAAGATTTTTTGATTTTTTCCTATTGTTTTTATTCTTTCAAAACGATGATTTAATTTGTGAAAATCCATGGATTTTCCCCAGAGTATAGATTACAATTTCATTGAGAAAATTCTCTTGAAGTCGCATTAGAGATTGGGCAAACATTATTGCGTACATATTTTGTGTAAAGGCGAATCTTATTCTTATCGTTTGCAAACCCACCCCATAAGATTTGGAAACCCATTCCGCATGCTCGAATGAAGAACTGATCGTAGACTGTTGAGCTCTCTCTCTCTCTATCAAAGGCTGTGAAAACGATATGCAAATGGGCTATGCAAACGCCTTTCAATTGTTACAAAAGAAGGAAAAGAAAACCTTTTTCTATTGATACATTCTCACACAAATCTCCGACCATTCGTTCGCTTGGGCCGAACAACATTTTGAAAACTGAAATATTGTTTCAAGTATCTAGTTCGCATTGTAAGTAAATTGAATTGTTAAGATTTTTGTTTCAATGTCGTACGACATATGACCCTGCCTGCCTGTCTGCTTGTCTCTCTGGCATATCGTTTTGATGGATTGCCTCTTCGAATCGGATCGTATTTGTATTTTTATTATAATTGTCTCAATCTGTAGCAAACAATGTAACTGACTTGCCCGGCCGCCCTTTGATATGCTCTCATTGTTCGCATTGTTTCATTGAGTGGATTTCATATCTTAAGGCGTTTCAGAGCTCTTTAAGTGCCTCAGAATCAGAATGTATCCCACCCGTGTTTGGTTGACATTGTCACCACGTAGCCATCCATCGTTTGCATATAGTATAATTTTTGCAAATCCTATATTTCATGGTGGTCACTTGAGTTTGTGTCATGGGCATATGAATTTTGGAAATATTATACCTAATTATGAAATGAATGCGATATTATTTGCTTAAATAGTTTTAAGTGAATAACAGCTGCCTGAATGTCGTGAAGAAGGGGGCAGGCGTGGTAAGAAAATGTTAATGCATTACTGATGGTATCTAAGTAATGTAATTTGCAAAGTAGTTGGGTTGGGAAATCTATTTGAAATATATATTTAAAAAAAAAATATATGGGGGTTAAGGGATAGTTGGCGCCCAACGTAGTGATTTTATCAAATAACAAGAATCAGAAAATATTACTTTAATAAATAACTCCTTGTTATGGAATCGGATCTTGAAGAAAAATTGTCCCAACGGGAGGTATAAGAATGGAACCAAAATTGGCCCAACGGGAGGTATTAGAATCGAACCTCGGGCATTTCCGAATTAAAATTGGCGCCCAACGGAAGGCATGTGTAAAGACAACAATACATTAAAAAAACTATCGTGCCTTGGCGTAATGAATCGTTTTAATATTTATGTTTGAATTTCATAAAAAAAAGTGGCGCCCAAAGGATACCTAAGCTATGCCGTAATATGTTGAACATTGTAGTTGTAGTTAAGCCAAAAAACCATGAACAGTATTGAATGAAGCCTTGTGTGTAGTGGAGTTATGAAATATATTCCATACTAGAAAATAAATACCGTTGTTATAACAATCCAGTGTTAATTCTTGGCACTGGTGTCTGTAGGGCGACCAATGGAAGGCTTAGCTGTAGCGGAAAATATCATCATATATGTAAAAAAGACAAAAACAAAACTCTACTACAAATACCTACTAAAATAGGCTTGCTAAGGCATTCAAAGCGTTGGGTTCCGACGGAATTTCCATGGTAATGCTTAAGCAACTAGATGAACCCTGTTTAAAATCAGTCAGTGGCAAAGACACTCGAGGATCTTCTCCTCCAATTGATGAGAAGCAGTTTCCAGTAGCCCAACAAATGGATTCTGTAAGTTGGACAGTACCACGATAGCAATGCTCGCTATTTCCACACATATTAGTAATAGAGGACTGAACCAGCACAGATCATGCAACCGAATAGTCATGGTGATTCTGGATCAGTCTAAGGCCTTCGATACCGTATTGGTAATTTGGTTTTCACTTTCTGAAAGAATAGGAAAATTCCAATAGAAAATCATCGCTGTTTTGACATAGCTCCCTTATAAGTGTTTACAATCGATTTTGAGAAGCCACCTCATGGTGGAGTTCTCCTGATCTAGCATAACGGGAAATTATTTGTTGATGTATTCTCCTGATTTCGCTCTACCAAGAGAAGCTTCTAAGTTGTGATGTGCAGCAATAAGATTTGTATTTGTAGTCCTCTGACTTCTCTGCGGCTACTCTCCCAGGATGATATATTTTGGATGTATTCCTAACATTTTATTTTTGAGTTAGAATGGATTATTGTAGAGGATCGCACTTTAGGCTGCATTTCTTCCAAAATAAGTCAATACTTATCACCTTTCCATCGTCCTAAAAATTGGTTTTGATAGATTTTGGAACTTCGAGGAGGATATTGTCACAAAATGATTTAGGGAGTTTATATTTTTCGGAAAATTATTTCTTGTTCGATGCTCTTGAATTCGTTCTCCCAAGAGAAGCTTGTAAGTCCAGTGGATTGCGATACTCTGACTTCTTTGCTGGCATTGTCCCAAGGAGAGATTATTTTGAAGTTATTTTCAAAATAAAATTTTGTGTCAGATATATTTATTTTATGAGATAGATCGCTAAGTACAAATTGTTGAGGACCCTTTGTGTTAAATTTCTTTGGAAATAAGTTAAAAATCTAACTCATCTCCTTCAAAACGAAATAGCCTTCCAATTAAAAAAGACCTTGGAAAATATATTTTGTGTTTTAAAAATACCACGTCTGTAAAGGAAATTGTGTAGTCGATACAGTACCAAACTCCATTAATATTAAAGATTTTAGTCGCATTTCCCACGCGAAAGCGTCTTCGTCGCTGTCCCATTTGCGGAATTTTTATGGCACCAAAATATAAGACCCAGATCGTTCGAAAGTACATGCTTGTCCACCTCCTCAGTCTCCGGATTTGTATCCTATAGAGAACTTATGGAGTATTTTGGGGAAAATATTAGAAGTCAGAACATTTCAAGCATACCAAGTCGGAAAAATGCTTCAGACATCTTACACGGAAAACTTGGCAGTTATTTGGTATTTTGTATTCTCATTGGTCCACTTATTGGTCCACTTTTACAAAAAGTGTTCAATATGGGTCCATGTTTTGGCGTAGGCCCACATATTGGCAGTAGCCCACAATATCTTCTCCCTAATAAAAATGTGGCAATGCAGAGCCTCCAAATAAAAGTTCCGATTAATTTTAGAAATTTTGAATGTCTACCACATGGCGGATGGCCCTGTCCGAATTAACGATTTGCTTTACTTTTTCTCATTTCTAATCTAATTTGGTTATGCAATTAATGCAGCATCATATTGGTCGGATTAGTAAAAATATGCCGGGGAACAACAACAATCGAAAAATTTTCAGGGAATTTATCTCTCATTTGTTATTTATCATTCATTCAAATTTTAATGTTACGTATTTGCTTTCTTCGATATTTCCACATTATTGTTTTGGATGCATTCCTCCAAGGTCATTCAATTGCATTCATTACATTGTAATTATTCATAATAATCATTATCGATTTTTTGCCAAAACTATTCAATCAAAAAATATTTTCCCATCAACGACAATTGGACGGACACAAAACATTTATTTATTTATCTTGCAAAACATTAAATCCAATCCTATGTGTGTGTGTTTGTATGTATTTTTGGTATATTAAGAAAGGAAACAATCATCAAATCTCCTAAAAACACCAAACATTATTTGGAATGGCATTCAAAAAGAACGCAAAACTGCAGAACAAAATCAATAGTCATATAAGATTAGAGAAATATTGGCCCGCATTTCCCACTGATAAGCGGCGCGGCAGCAATTCCTCCATGTACAACAACAAGCTAAGCGTTTTTATTCGTTTGCTTGTTCTTTCGTTAGCTATTCTCTTAAAGCGTATTGTTACAATCATCGGAAAAATAAATGTTGGTTGGTGTCATGTTATTTTTTTTGTAACTCAACGTTAGACGTTACAAACAAAAATGGCAAAATGGACCTTCGCCGCCACTTAATGACTGACTCAAAAGTGGTGGTTTAAAAAAAACATTTTTTATTAAATTCTTAAAATGAAAAATTAAAAAATATACCAACCATCGAGCTGGCAGCACTTACATGACAGCGGAGATCGAGTTATACATCACGCAAAACGCGTGTCAGCCTTAAGCTATTGAGACACCCGTCTCGATCGAATACACATTTTTTTATTGAGTACTTCAAATGCAATGCCTGACTGGCTGGGTGGCTGGTTTAATCTATCTTCTGGGCAATTGTTGTCACCGTCCGTCCTCATCATCCGCTATCTTTGGTTTGATAAGCGTTAAAAAGCCTTTTTGATTATTTATGATTGTTGTTGTTGTTGTTTTCTTTTCCTTCCTTTACAACAACGACAACAAAAAATTCCCGTCACTCCTTTTGTCACTTACTTTAAAATTGTGTGTTCGATCTCTCTCATTGCCTCCCTAATGTAATGATCCCTTGGACTTTCCTACGCAATCAAACTGATTACCGAACATGCGTAGAACATTAGTAATGGTTTCTGGTAGCGTTATCACACTTTTTGTTATTGTTTTAGCTGTCCCGTCTCGTCCTTTTCACAAAGACATTGCAACACAACAGCAATAATACGCTTTACACTTTAAAATGCCAATTACATTTTTTAATATTTCATTTTATTACAAAAACAACAAAAAAAGAAACAAAGAACAACAATCATTGTTTTTGTTGTTCACAAGAAATCTTTTGAAGTTTGCACATTATTTTCTAAATTGTCTAAGGTTTGATAAGGGGAGTTAATATTGTTTGGTTTTTTGCAAGGGGTGATATTGTAGTTTTTGTTGTTGTTGGACAAATGGGTGTGTGTGTCCTTTCACAAACATCAAACTTACATGCCTGTGAACATAAAAAAGTGTCCTTTAGGCACTCCCTTTTTAGCTGTTGTTCTTAATTAAGGTGTGTAATGATCTTTTACCGGTAATTCTTTTTTGTCGTTGTTGTAGTAGTAGATTTTTTTTAAATTCCGCTAATTGTCCTTTATTGCGTGTGTCGAATTTTTTCGAAGGGGAAAGATAAAAAATTGTCTTAGATATGTTTGCTGACAACTTTTTTAAATTTTATTGCTTATAGCGAATTGTTGAGTTATAGTTGTGTGAAATAGAATTTAAAAAATATAGATTTTTTTTAATTTAATTTTATGATTTTCTTTTAATTTAGAAATGAAAAAAGAATAGAAATTAAATTTGGCTATAAACTATAAAAATGTTAAATCTGAAAACCAAAATTATTTTCTTGCGAACAAATTTTGCACTGACAATAAAATGAAATATAAAATACCGACAATTTCACTTAATTCGCAAACATCGATAACTCATGAGAATGCGAATAAGAATTTTTGTGAATTTTAGGGTTTGAGGAAATACTGTTTTAAAGATTCTAAAAACCATCCAGATAGAACACTCAATATAAGAAGTCTAAAATCTTAATATTTCAAATTCTAAAACCATTATCCTCCGAGTTTCATATCCCTTTCACTTTTATACCTTAAAATTATTCCATATAAAAAAATTATGCCACGTTTCGAATTGTTTTGTTTTATACAGAAACCATGTTTCCTCATAAAATTATTCACCTCAAAGACCTACAAAAAGTGTTCTCGAAACCAGGAGTCCAATAAACATCCCCACTTTTAAAAAATTTCTGGGTACCGATTCAATCACACAACATTTTAAGGCTCTGCCTTTGAGGGGATAATAATTTATTCAAGTTCTCAAATTAGGAGTAGGAATTTGATACCTAACCACATATACAAACATGTCTTAGCATGAAGCGAACTGAGTTCGGTTGATTTAGTAATCAGAAATTCAGCTGTAATATGGATTTGTTAAAAAATATTTTTGTGGAGACATCAGTAGGCGTGTTTTTTTTTTAAAATATTTTTGTGCAGTTGTATAATTCGTTAATTCTGCCTTCCCGAAGTTTACCACAGAAGGACTTCCTTTCCCCCTTTGAATGTTCAAGATCGCTCGCTCCAAAAAGTTGATGTAAATTTTAAAGTGGATAACACTGATCATAATTTTATTCATTTAATTTAGGGGAGCATCCCCCCCCCTTCTCGGTTCCCAAACATTTAATTTTGTATTTCGGACCGACACTAATTCAAGAACGTCCTTGTAAAATTTCAAGTGAAAATCTCAAACATTTTTTAAAGATATAGCCGATTTATTGTGTTAGCACCAAGTGACAGCAAGAGGGCTTTTCAAACTTTAAACGCTTTTTTTCCAAACAGCGTTTTTGCGAATGGCGGGCACGATAACTCACAAATTAATAACCCAATCGATTTCAAATTTTGGGACGTTTCTCTGTGAGTGTAAAGCTAACGTATGAACTAGCCAATCGATGATGAACTTCCTTATTTTTTAACTTGGTTTTGGATCAAAAAACTTGCGATTTTCCAAAAATATGTTTTCAAAGGACCGCCATTTTATTAATTTTTGAACGAAGTCCTATATTTTTCCGAATTTTCCACTACATAACGTGTGGTCTTAGTACTGTGTCGACTCTGGAATTGGGCTAAAAAATATGGCTGAAGTCTAGGCAATAATAGCGTGATACCACAATCTTGGTATAATTTAAGGTGAAATGGGTTGACTTTCTTAAATGTATAAATATTTTTTCTTTCTAAAAATCAATAAAAGGAAAAAATATATTTTCCCCAATACATTTATGAAGCAAATGACAACTCATTCAATCAATGGAAAATTCAAGGTTTGTTTGACATTTACGAGTAATAAAATTAAATCATTTTAACTGAACAAGAAAAAATACTGTCAATTAAGTTCGTTCGATAAAACCTTACAATGGCAAAGTTCCAAAGAGGAACAAAAAAGGTTTTCGGAAAAGCCAAGTGTTTAGAACTCTCACACGCAATTTATACCACAAAAACCAGGGAGGAAAAACCCCACAAGCCAAAAGGCAAATGAACCTTAATGTCGGTTCAAAATATAAATAAAACTGAAAATTGTTGCATTCACGCAGATACATACAAAAAAAAATAGTTATGAATATTCTAAACACATTTTGAACATTAATACTTCAATTTATTTATTTTTTTTTTTGATGGAAGTAGAGATGCGTTTCGGGATGCGACAGTGGCCGTGTGTGTGTGCAGCTTAATTGAAATTAATTGAAAAACAACGCTCATCATCAACATCATCGTCGTCACTTTTCAGAAAACAAAACACCGAAGGAAATTATGTTTCATTTGCGGCCTTTCTTTTTTTCAATATTTTTTTGTTTTTGTTAAATTGAAGCTCTAAAACTCCAAAACAATGCCATTCACTTGAATATGAGTTATATTTTTTGTTAATAAGCAAACAAATGTTTATTAGAAATTATTGTGTTAAAAAATGTGAAGAAACGATAGAGTCGGAACCACGCACCCCAAAAAATAACCATAATCCGTAATCTTTAATTAAATTTAATAAAGTAAAAAAAAAATAATAATAAACCTATAAAACAAAGTCATAAACTCACTCACTCATACATACAAATATCTAACAACCACTTCCATGGAGTCTGTAAATTGGTGGCATAGAGAAGAGTTCCGGGGGAGGGATGCGAATGCATAGATCCCAAGTCATTTAATTCGATAAATATGCAGCATGAATTGTGTCTGCAGATGAATTAAGTCAATGATTTTTTTTTTGTTTTTGGGAATAATAGTTTACGCTTATTGTTGGAACAGACTGACGGAATAATGCTCTCCTCCGTCTGGGTGGTTGATGCATGCAAACCACGCACATTCCTATATACGAGTATACATACATAACTATTCATTGGTTTCGGGAGGTAGTTGAAGTTGGTGATGGAGGAAAAGGTCATTGCACTAGTTGTTAGAATTTTTGGTATAGTTTTTTTTCGGTATTTGTAATTGAGCATCGTTTATTTCAATTAGAATGCACCCAAACGAAATGACAATAGGCTCTCCATCCATATTTTGGGAGACTTTATTTTGTCAAATGGGGAAGTTCAAATGAAATGAAGAGATTTTATGATCCATCTAATAAGGTTAGTGTAATTAACACCAATGACATAGTCGGCGGTAAAAAATATATTTATTTAAATTAGTCTATTGTTGGAAAGATTTTGGGTTACTTTTTAGGTACAGTTTTAAAAATGTGGAATCTACAAAAGGCGTGGATTTATTTTAAATCCGATTTTCTTTAGAGCCTTCAATAGGATTTTTGGATTTTTTAGAAAATATTTTATAAAGTCTTCTATAGTCGTGGAGTTTTTAAGTTTTTAAAAATATTTTTGGAGTCCTCAGGAGGTTGGAGTTTTTAAAAAAATATTGTTGGATTCCTCAGTAGACTTGGAGTTTATAAAATATATTTTTGGAGTCCTCAGGAGGAATATTTTTGGAGTCCACAGGAGGAATATATTTAAAAAGTATTTTTATGGTGACCTCAATAGGGGTGGCTTTTTTAAAAATATATTTTTGGAGTCCTCAATAGGCGGGGATTTCTTAAAAATGTGTATGGAGTCCCAAATAGTTGTGGATTTTTCTAAAAGAAAATTTATAGAGGCGTGGATTTAATAAGAAAAATGTTTTTGTGGAGTCCACAACAGGTATGGATTAAAAAATATACATTTTTATGAAGTCCACAACAAGCGTGGATTAAAAAAAAATATTTTTATAAAGCCCATAACCGGCGTGATCTGTAGTAAAATCGAAAAGGTTCCATAGCATGTGTAATATACTTGGGCATAACTCAACTCCTATACTTTTTCGAATTGGAAGAACATTCTGAAGTTTACGAAAGGAAAGGGACTTCCTTTGCTCCTAAAGGATTTTTAAATTTCTCTTTGAATTTCCAGATTGTTCGACTTAACTTTCTTCTGCTTGCAGGATTCTTGGGAATCTTACCTAGGATGACCTTCACAAGGGCAACAGTTGGAGGTTGGAATTCTGTAGCCTTAAATTTGTCTTCTTCTTAGCGATGCTTATGTCCCCTTTCCGAAAACTTTTCGCTGAAGTCCTACCTTCGTGGCTAAATTTAAGAGGGTGAGCATTATCTTTATATTTCCGACCTTCCGAACATTTAACATATGTTGTTTCAGGTTATCTATCTTTAACGTTCATTCACTGTCAGTCAGTAACCGATAAAATTACTGTTCAGGAATGACAACATCGGAACAAAATCTTTACTTCACATGACTCAACCACCAACCACAGTACCCCATGCCATTTTTCAAAAATTTTCAAAAACTCGATTAATCAGACATTTGTATTGTAATCTAGATATTAGATCATGGGACTCTTACTTCTGAGAAACATTTTTTTTGCCTTTGGAGGGTAAGCCGATTTTTGCATATCGTGGTATATGCTATGCCAAAGCACCAGTCAACGAATTAAGATTTAAAGCTCCCGAGCCTGTGGAACCTTGGAACGGTACACTTAAAGCTACTGCAGATAGTTTGGTATGCCCCCATTCCAATTATAGTTGTTGAGAGTGAAGATTGCCTGAAGCTGAATGTGTTCACAATGAATGTAACCGCACGTTTGCCCGTCATGGTCTACATTCACGGTGGTGCCAACTATATGGGTAGTTGTCACAGTTCATATGAAGCGGGACCACAATAATTACTTGATCATGATGTGGTCTTGGTGGCATTTAATTATCGCTTGAGGGCTTTGGGTTTCCCAAGTACTCGGACCCCGGAATATCCTATTGGCTTTGCAATGGGTTCGGGATCATATTGCTACGGATAATATTGCTGAGGGTAACTTTAATAAGGTGCCAATGATTGTGGGTTTTGCTCGCAACGAATTGGACTTTTCCGTGATGATAAGATTTTTTTATTTTTCTTAGGTCAAGAGAACAATACACGCTTATTGTATGATTTGGTAGTCAGTTTTGATAAGCATGCTCCCGAAATATTCCTCTACAAACCAAAATTTCCAATGTAATCCCACAGCAATTGAAAAGTCGCAAAATTTGGAATTTATATATGGGTTCGGAAGCCATGGAACTTAATTCAACAAATCTTCCCAGTTTTGGCAAACTATTTTCTGATGCCATATTGGGGCATGGCATTCATCGTCTGGTAACTCTATCACATAACGATACCCCTGTTTATTATTATCGCAAAGATTATATTGACATTATAAGTTTATATCCGTACAATAATGGATGGTCACAAGGTAAGTACGACTAAAGAGAGCGGAGATATTTACAAATTTTAGTCATAGTTTTGGGTATGAAAAAGCATGAGAATTTTTTTGATTCCAGATGTTGGTCATGCCAGTGATTTACAATATGTCCAAAGATGCTGCTGATATTTTTATGGTAAAACGATTGACACAATTATGGACCACATTTGCCACTACTGGGTATGATTTCCTAATTTATTACACATTCCGAAAAGCCATCTAATTTATTTCTTAATATTTCTTTTTCTCAAATTCCCAGCAAACCCATTGCCGATGATGTCGAGGAATGGTCACCAGTTGGTGTCACAAATTCACCAATACTTTATAATGGCAAAACTGCCGAAATGGGTCCATGGTCATATACCGAATATTATCAACTATGGGATGATATGTTTCCAATTGAAATGAAAAATGTCACGGGTCCCTAACTACCTAATACATGGACAGAGAATAGAATAAATAATAAGTGAATGAGTCATCAATAGGCGTGAATTAAAAAAAAAAAAAAAAACATTTTTATGGAGTCCTCAATAGAATTTTTTTCAGAACGGACAACATCGAAGCGTATTTTTCCTAAGGCGGTGTACCATTCTCCACACAACTGTTACCGATAAATTTTAGTTTGTGGTCTTTATTGGATTTTATTTACTCCTAAGATGTCACTCTCTATGTTCGCTAACCCACCCACTACCCAATACAATTATTCGAAAATTGCAAAAACTCTACTATTCCCCCTATTAACTGTTATCTAAATATTCGAACATTGGACTCTTATTTATGAGATTAATTTTTAACATTAATAACTCTTCCAAAAAACAAAAAACAAAATTAAGAGCCCATTTGTCCGCTAAGAGTGGTTATCGCTCTAACAAACCACTCCGAACTTTGGATATTTTATCAGTCTCAACTCTCATAAAGGTATAGAACAATGCAGTTTGATTAGAAAATAAGTACTTTTAGTATAAATTTCACAATCAACATGAAAGCATTGGGATTGGCCATAATTTTTAATATTTTCTTATTACAAAATATCGTTGAGGTGAGGACAAATGAAGAACCAGATGCAGATGTTCCGATTGTCGAAACATCATTGGGTAAAATCCAAGGCAAACTACTGACAACTTTGGAGGGTAAGCCGATTTTTGCATATCGTGGTATACGCTATGCCAAAGCACCAGTCAACGAATTAAGATTTAAAGCTCCCGTGCCGGTGGAACCTTGGAATGAAACTTTGAAAGCTACCACAGATAGTTTGGTATGTCCCCAACCAGGCGCCTTGCAAATTGTTATGAGTGAAGATTGCCTAAAGGTGAATGTATTCACAAAGAATGTAACCGCACGTTTGCCCGTCATGGTTTACATTCATGGAGGTGCCAATGTTTTGGGTAGTGGTCATAGTTTATATGAAGCGGGACCACAATATTTACTTGATCATGATGTGGTCTTGGTGGCATTCAATTATCGTTTGGGTGCTTTGGGTTTCCTAAGTACTCGGACACCGGAATATCCTGGAAATTATGGTTATCTAGATCAGGTATTGGCCCTACAATGGGTCCACGATCACATTGCTAATTTTGGTGGTGATCCTCAATCGGTAACAATATTTGGTATGAGTGCTGGTTCCATGGCTGTGTCACTGCACATGGCATCACCTTTGTCGAAGGGCCTCTTTCACAAGGCCATACTTATGAGTGGTTCGGCAACAAATCACTATGATATCGATAATCTTTATTGGACAAGGAAATTGGCTAGAGAAGTGTCGTGTCCTCAATACGATCCTGTGGATATGGTGGAATGTCTAAGAGAAATTAGTTGGAAAACAATTGTAAATAAATGTGCCGAATGGGAACCCTACTCGTTTGTCAATATGAAATGGAATTATGAAGTGGATGGTCACTTTTTGCCACAGCATCCGAGTGAAATTTTTGCAGAGGGTAAATTTAATAAGGTGACAATGATTGTGGGTTTTGCTCGCAACGAATTGGATTTTTCGGTGCAGGGTAAGTTTTGCAGAGGTCAAATATTTAGATAATTGAAAAAAACAATCTAATTTTTTTCTTAGTTCATGAGAACAATACCCGCTTATTGCATGATTTGCTTGTCAGTTTTGATCTGTATGCTCCCGAAATATTCCTCTACAAACCGGAATCTTCAGATGTACCTCCGGAGCAATTGAAAAGTCGCCGAATATGGAATTTCTATATGAGCCCAGAAGCCACGGAAATTAATTCAACAAATCTTTTCATTTTTGGCCAAATATTTTCGGATGCCATACTGGGGCATGGCATTCATCGTCTGGTAACTCTCTCCCATAACGATACCCCTGTTTATTATTATCGTACAGATTATATTGGTGGTAGAAGTTTATATCCCGACCATCTTGGACTATCGCAGGGTAAGTACGAAAGAGGGCAGAAATAATTACAAACCATAGTTTATTTTTCTCTTTCGAGTCGAGCTTAATAATCGAAGTTTTGCTTTGAAGAGGAAAGGAAACATTGAATTTATAAGAGAGGATACAAATCTCAGTTAATTAACAATGGTTTTTTGCCCATCAAAAATCCTCACACTTTAACTTCGACGTTATTGTCATAGAAGTAAATTTTGAAATTAACGAATAATTAATCTGAAGATATTATTTTATTTAATAAAAATACTATTTTTTTCCAGGTGTTGGTCATGCCGATGATTTGCAATATGTTATGCCAGGCCTATGGTATGGTACACAAATGGCCACAGATGATGTCGATATTTTTATGGTAAAACGATTGACACAATTATGGACCACATTTGCCACCACTGGGTATGATTCCAAATTCATTACGTAAATTTTTAAAATTAATTCTTCTCAAATTCCCAGCATACCCATTGCCGATGATGTCGAGGAATGGTCACCAGTTGGTGCCACAAATTCACCAATACTTTATAATGGCAAAACTGCCAAAATGGGTCCATGGCCATACAGGGAATACTATCAACTATGGGATGATATGTTTCCAATTGAAATGAAAAATGCCAGTGGTCGGCAGTGGCCCATTATATGGATAATTAACACATTATTGTTAATCATTTGGAATTTAAGTTAATGTCGAGGAAGATAAGATGATTACCTGCGCATGGTGCGTGTATTGGTAAACATTAATTTGCCATTAGGATTAAATAAAATGTCCTTGTGTTGCTTTTCCTTTTTCATTCAATTAATCAACTGTGTTTGTTTTTGTGTGTCTTGTGCTCCCAGATTTTACTGAGTCGCTAAGTAAGCAAATATATATCACATATATAATTGTGCAGTGTGAAAACTGCTAAACTTTATTTGCTCTTTCACATACACCCTACTAAAAAGTGAAGGATATAGTTAGTTTGCTACACAGATATTTATGCCTTGCGTTGCACGCACTATATAATTTTGTGCACAAGTTCAACAATTTTCTTCAGAACTAGAGTTGGGCAATCTAGTTCACTTGGCGGATCGATATTTTTTGTCTTTTTTTTTTTAATTGAACTAGTTCCTCAATATAGTTCCTTTGTTCCATATAGTTCCAAATCGTAGATATTTCCTTTGGATCTCCCTTTCATCGTTCCTTTTTAATTAATTAAACAGCTGGAACTATTTCCGATCGTTCTTTTCTTGGAATAGTTGCAATGATCTAGTTCGGCCCGGAACTACCCAACTCTATACAGAACAGAATAAAGCATTTTTAGCTTCCTGGTTCTGAGTGGATTCCTGTAGAAATTATATGTGAATGAAGTTAGGCACAAGAACGATGTATATATTAAAAATTATTACTTACATGCTGATGAGCTATTTTAATTCTATCGTTCATTGGTACACATCAGTTCTTTCAGTCAATTGTGAAGTTCTTGTTTATTCTTGTTCATTAAAATAAGTAATGGGGAAATATTGAAGTAGTAACTTTTCTATTGCCTGATATTTTAATTCAATGGTGTAAAATCTTTAATTTTGATACTATGGCTGGTGGATGTAAATTAACAAGAGGAAGAACTAGCTGAGCAAAATATTTAAACATAGTACCTACAGCTCCTTTTACAGAATAATTTCTTTGAACTAGTTCCTTACCGGAAAGCCACAACTCCGGGCCGGGCCAAACTATTTATATCCCAAAGTTTTGGTGTGAATTAAAATTTTTCTTTACCATGGACTATATTTTTTCAGAGAACTAAATACAATTTTACCGACATTGTGATGTTCGAACGTATTCTTGTTCACTAAAGTAAACAATGGGAACAGGTTCCTTTTTTAGAATAGTTTTATTGAACTAGTTCGTTACGAAAAGACACAACTTTAACTAAATTAACAAGAGTAAAACTAATCGATTGTAGTAAAGGGTGAACAAAAGATTCACACCTAGTACCAATTATTCATTTTGCAGAGTAGTTTTATGGAACTAGTACGTTAAGGAAAGACACATGTTTAAAAAGTAAAAACACTATTAAGTTCGGACGGCAATTTGCGCATTGCAAATTCTTTCGATGGGACTATTAGTTATAGTACATTTTTTGCAAATTGATATCCAAATATGGACTTCCATTGAAAATGTTCTGGGAAAATGTGGCATCTTTATTTGGGGGGTATTTCAGAACATGGACTCATCTCGAAATGTGTATATAATATTATTGTTCAAATTACAACCGTTTCGATCCAATCGTTAACCGAACCAAACGAAGTGTATAAATGAACGATTGAACTAAAGGATCTATGATACTAAATGCATGGCCTAGTTTAAAAAGAGGTATCCCGCAAAAAAAAAAAAACGATCGATAGTAGGTGCGATTCTTTCCCTCAAATAGTTCCATTTGCTGTCGTTCACCTAATTCGTTTTGTTTTAATCGTTGACCGAATTAACTGAAGTGTACAAGTGAAACATTGAACTAAAAGGAACTACGGAACTAAATATATGACCTACATAGTTCCTGTTGAGGAGGGAACTAAATAAAAAGCAACCGCTTCAGGAAATCGATTATTCAACTCAATTCAAAATACCGAAAATGAGGTAAAATCGTTATACCAAAACGTGAACCCATTTTCAACAGTAATCCTAGTAGTTGAATGAGCTATCAAAAAATTGCGAGCCTAACCGACTTTGAATTTTAAAAACAACCACTTACAATGGGGGTTCTATAAACATAGACATGTAGTTCATGGGTCTTCCGCCGTATAAACCTGACTTGGCACCGAATGACTTATTTTTATTCCTCTACATCAAAAACAAATTCGTAATACTCGCTTTTGGTAGTAATATATATGCGGATAGACTCTAAAACCGATTTGGTTTACACTCATACAACCGATATCGTTTATAACGGCGGTCAAGAGATCGCTGACATTGGTTGATATTAGCGGTAATCATTAAAACGATGCCAAATAAAAGGACGATTTTAATCGGAACTTTTGAATACCATTTATACCGATATGTCGTTAAAAGTCATGCCTTTATAAACGAATTCGACATTATATCTGTCCTTTCCGAATGCAGTGCAGTCCCAAGAGTTTGTAACGCAGCGAAATATTGGTCCCAGACCCACCTTTATGTATACCTATCTGGATACATATCTCGACTAGCTGGGCCGATCTAGACATGTGTGTCCGTCCGTTTTGCAGGTAGGATGGATTCTGGCAAAAGAGGACACCTATTGTCTTTGGTAAAGATCCGTTAATATTTAAGAGATGAAATGGACCAAGAACTTTAGTTTTGTCTGTTTCTCAGGTCGGTCTAGAGTCCACAATTATGACCCGAACATCACGAAATTTTACACCAGGAAGTGAATCTGGCCAAAGAATAAGCATAACTGTTTTGATGAAGATCGGTCAATATTTAGCGGATCAAATGGACCCAGCCTTTTGTGTGAAAGATAACAAAATGTTTATTCTGGGGCGTACATAATGACTCCTGAAGAACCTAGACCCTAGAAATTTATTGCATATCCAAGAGGGGTGGTTTATCTTTAAATTGTATTGTTGCATATATTGTCGGGTGTAGGAGTTATACGTAAATATCTAATGGTGTCTATGTGCTCTGATATTGCTTAGTATTACTATTACACTGCTAGAGGGCGGAAATGAAGTGTTGATCGCTTTGAAATAATTATCGGTCAATATTTTGAGGGCCAAATCAATTAAAAACTAAAGTGATTACATTTTTTTTAACGCGTTATATTCACCTCGGGAAAACAAGATTTGAAAAATATACTAGAATTAGAAAGAGGAGCTGTTGACCTCTAATTGGACAAGAGGGTGCAAATATTACAAAAAATTGCCGAGGCTCGGCTCACTGGTTAGACTCTTGCCTTATCGAATTTTTAAATTAAAATGTTGCTTAGTTAGCTCCACATGCACTATCAATGAACTTAAGATATTTCATCACTCCAAATGAAGTGTGCTTCAAATTCGTTCATTCCTCATTGTCTCTTCTTTTGAGAACGTGTGTTTATTTACGGTAATTAGTCTTAAAGGACTTAGCCGAAATCTCAGTGCCTTCAAAAGAAAGTGAGCCTCTGCGTGTGTGAGACGGCGAGTGCTGTGTGTATGAGTGTTTAATTTTTCACTTCTAAGGATAATGCGAGCATGTTTGACATGTGACTATGTCCTTGCAAGGGGATTTTGTGTGTGAGGGATAATTCTCATTCTTATTTACAAAGCTATTTGTTTATGTGTAATTACTTCCTTAATTGCCTTTGTTTGTGTGCTCAATGGCTTTGTCTTTCGACGATTAAGTTTGACTCTGAGTGTGTATATATATATATATGTGTGCGAGTGCCAGTGGAGTGGCAACGGAGGGGAAATCTTCAATGGTTGTTTATTTGGTTGATGATGAAGTGGTTGGTATTGACATTTAAGATTACATCGTTGTATGTGTTCATTGCATAAACACTTTATAAAAGGATTATTTAGACATTGTGCTCACCCCCACGCACACACAACACCTTGTGACCTCTAATGTTTCCCCCAAGCCATACAATGAATCTCAGTTTATCAGCAATAAAGGTAATTTACAATGAATGGACGAATTTTAGAGGGTTTGAGATAAAGGTCCATTGCCCCCCTCCCCTCATATATAAGAGGCCAGGAGTGTAATCATAAAGTTTAGCATTCTGTTGAATGGAAGTTGTTCATTTGTCCTTTGACTTTCAATGATGCCCTGGCAGAAATTAATTCATTTTTTTGTCTCCTCTGTTGTGTGATATGTGAACAGCATATTTGGTCTAGAATCGAGTTGTTTGCCTCTCTGTGTCTGTGTGTGCGTTTGTGCCTATTTGTATTTGAATGTTTAATTTAACAAAACGATGATGATTATCCTTTGTTTTAGCTCCTCTCCTTCTTTATCTTCTGTTGGTGTGTGTTACGGCTGTGTTTGTTGTTATCCTCACAAAAATGTGTGTTGAAACAAAAGAGTTCCTTATCATTTGCTCAGACTCTCCTCTCAGTCTCTCCTTGTCACACACAGTCAGTCATCCAGTCGTTGCCTCATATGTTTGCTGTGAGCCTATCTCACAAGCAACACTTTGAAGTTAGTTGTTGATATTCTGGAATAATGGGCTTGCCATTGTTCCCAGAGAGATTTGTTTTTGTTGTGTGTTAATTTTTTTTGTAAAAAAAAAGCCTGAGATAAATTCCAAATGTTCATTAATATTTGTCGGTTTTTCGGAGATTAAATTTAAGCGATAAAATTCGAAGTACAGATAAATTTGTCAGTTGCAGGTTTTTCCTACGACGACTTTTTGATTGGTAACTAATTAATCATTTGGAAAGTGATTGTTCGTTATGGAAGTCAGCTTAGAATGTGGAAGGGATAATTCCGAATTTTATGTGATTATTTTCTTTTTCCATTCTAGGAAATTTGGAAATAGAAGTCTGAATTAAGTATTGATAATGGTTTTGGTAAAAGGAAACATTTAAAGTAGTCAGAGGTTGGCCGAACGATCAATTGGATCAATATAGGCTCATTGGGTGGTAAATATCCCTACCAATAATTATAAATATCAGTACCCATTATAAGCCATATCCCTTTAATAGTTATTTTGAAGATCCTAGGTACAATTTGATATATCGGGACCTTTGGACATCTTCGCGGAACATTTTGAATATTAACATGTACTTGGTCCTTTTCGTTCTAGGTACAAGGTCCTAGTCTAATTTTCCAAACTTAGTGTCATTTGGTATTTCGATTTCTCCTGACAGCAATTTACCCGATCCGGTCTTTAGGTATTTGAAATGTTCAATTTATGTTGGAGTGTATAACAATTTTGGTACGGTCGAGCATAACGACGTTATGTGTGGTATGATATTGCTTTGTAAATCAAAGTTTAACAATTAGTTACTAAAGTTCGCACAATGTTCTATTTTGTTACAAATCAAACAAATGTCAATAACATTCCAATACCCAACCCATTTCAAACGCTCTCTCTGACTTTCTCTCCCCATTCTCCTACCCTTGGGACGTTGTTCATCATTTCAATTTTACTTGTTTTATCTATTTGTCTGTTTGCTTTGAAAATTAACAAAAGCCTTAAAACCCATTTCACACAAAATGTATAAAGGGATTCCCAAACAGTTTTGTCCTTTGTTTTGTAAACTTTTTGTGACGTTTTGTCTCTTTGGCCTTCTATCTGCTGTGTTTCTGTAACGTTTTAAACAAACAAAAAACTCCAATGCATTGTATTTCATTTTATCATTTAACATCCCCTTTGCTGTGGCAGTTCAACTACTGTGGTAATAGATACTGTAATGATGATTGTTGATGACTTTGACTCACACCCCTTGCTACCAGCCCCCTTTTATTATCCTCTTGACATGAAGCATACGTTTTGTTCTGTTCCTACTTTTTTATTTTCGTTTCTGTTGTTGTTGTTTCCTGCACTTCAGTGTGACGTTATTAAAAGTCCATTATTAATCTAATGTGACAACTGCGGAAGCGGAGATTGTTGCGATTTTTTTTAATTTCCACCACCAACACAACCACCCAGAAAAAAATCAAAATCCCAACACCAACTACAACCACCATATCATGCTTTTATGAGAGCGTGTAGCATCCTGTAAAATTGTTGCGATTTATCGAATCCTGTTTTACTGGTTGATTGTCATTAATAGTGCAAAATATTTCCGATATGGGAGGAAAAAACAACAACAACGCTTGACTGACTGCTTTTTGTGTGAAAATCTCATGAAAAGTCATCAAGATTTTCAAGTGGCAGGACATGTTGCTCTATTGCTACTGCCTGTCTGTGTTATTGAATGTTTAGTGGTTTATTAGAGCAAAAAAAAAAACAAACATGAAGGACCCCATACTAGGAAGGAGGTTGTTTTGTGGGTTAGATCATAGGTCATTGGTAAGGCGGATTTAATATCGCCAGGTGACAATGGAAAATTTGTTTTCTGGATAAAACAAAGAGTGCGCAATTATTAAAAAATGGGTTTGGAAAAATAAAGGAAGAATTTTAGGATTCAATTTTCCATTTCTAACTGGTCCGAAAATACACATTTTTAGGTTCACACAATTCAGGGAAGATATTTTATTATAGAATCATATTTTTTAACGACTGTAAACAGAGGTAACTGCGGTTTGTATATGCATTCTAAATCCGCATAATCGACAAAAAGAAGAAGTTCAGAAGTAAATAGGGATTACGCACCCAAGGATAGTGCCTGACACTTCTAGGGTAGTAAGTAAATAACTTGGATTTAAGGCGAAAAATTTTTAGGAGGCTTCTGGGAATAAAAAAACAATGGGGATTTATTAAAAGTTCAAAGATAATTCAAAGATGAAAATTCGGAATAGAGAAGTATCTCAAGAAAGGCAATGATAGTTATTTTAAAAATAGCTCGAAAGAAAAATACGGTGGATTTTTCCCAATAATTTAAGGATTATTATAAGTAATTTTAACACAGATCCGAATAAGAGCTCACACGCGGAATTTTATAGAGTGGAATTTTTACAGAGATATATAAAATATTTTTGGTAAGACTCAAAATCGGGATATGACACCCTACACAACTACCACTGAACGCTTGACGATAGCCACCCACATCGTTCCTGAAGCCTGGACATTGGTAAGGGTGGTCCCGCTACTGAAACCAGGCAAGAATGCCAGCAAATGTGAATCTTACAGTAGCGAAGACTCTTAAGGCATTACTTCTTCCTAACATTAGGGAAAGGTATGCAGGTATGCGCGAGGAATATGAAAATATCCGCCAAGAAGTCGTCGGTCACATTATTCACGACATGAACTGCGGACAATGCCATTGAATGTGTAGGTCGAGGGGCCCACAATTCCGACCACCACAATTCTTGCGCGTTGATACAATGCAGGAATGCCGAACGCAGACATGGCTCAGAACGGATAAGGCTGTCGAATGCGGTTTTAAAGTCGACGAATAGGTGTAATGTGTCAATAAGTTATTCGTTGGTCTTTTCCATGATTTCGTGCAATGTGAAAATCTGGTCAATGGTGGATTTGCCAGGCCTGAAGCCACAATAATGCCATTGACCGTTGGCTTCAGTCGTTCACACAGTACGCTGGACAGCACTTTATATGCAAAGGGAAGGAGAGTTATTCCTCTCTTGTTTAATTTTTTGTGCACGGGACACAGGATGCTGAGATTTCAAACATTGGGCATGCATTCCTCTAGCCATCTGACCACCGGTCTTGAATAGTTCGGCTGGTAATCCATTGGTACCTGATGTTTTATTATTCTTCAGCCGATTAATTGATACTCTGACCTCATATTGGCTAGGTGGTATACAATTTATATCGTCATCTCTCATTGGTTATGGGGTATCTTTTTCACCGCTGGTATTTGGCACTATAAACCTTGCAAAATGCTCTAGACCTTCAACACGTTATCTGTTACCAGGTTTCCATCTTCATCTCTACAGAAGGGTGTGAAGGCTTTGGTTTAGCTTCAGTTTTGTGTTTTACTCGTTAGTAAAATTTCTGACTGCATTTTGACTATTGTGCATCTCGATTTGCCCCCGCTCCCGCTCACGTTTTTTCTGAAATTACGTGTTTCCACTGTCTGCAGGGTTGCCCTATACGCTGCGTTTTTCTTCATGGTGGTCTTTGGTACCCAAGTTTTGCTTTTGTTGCAGTTTGTAGGGAGTGGGTAATTCTTTGCCATAGTCCAATACTATTATTGTCGGGACAAGGGGTGCTTTGGTCTTGCAGGTGGGTAAGTTGAGCGGAGTAAGATGAGAGTGTTTGCAGCTATTCGACGTCGAGTTTCCCTGTTACATTAGATCGCACCTTTGCTGCTACATTAAGATGAGTGCGAAACTTGGCTGCTACAAGGTAGTGATCCGAATCGATATTTGCTCCTCTGATGGATCGATTGAAGGTCTAACACATTGGATGAATACCTTCCGTCGAACACAATCCGGGAGAAATCCATATGGCCTTGTGAATATCCAGATGCTTGAATCTGGTGCTAATTACCACGTTTTTGTCCTGCCCCGAAGTCAATCAACCTCATGCCGTTGTCGGATGTTTTTTCGAAATATTTTCCCTTCCGATTTTTACATTAAAATATCCTAGCAGAATTTTAATGTCAAGTCTTTGTCTTCCGTCGGAGCACGGGCACTTTTAAAACTGATGTAGAAGAATTTCGTTTTTATACGAGGTATTTTATTCACCTGTTAACCATAACTCCGCAGCCAATTTCATGTCTCGTTTCATGCAGCTGGGAGTCGTCAACATTAGGGGGGGTTTGGTTTTTTTTCTTTGCTTTTTCATAGTAGAAGGGGTTTGCCGAGTGTGGGTAATCAGCAGCAATCCGACGCCTTAACCCATTTTATATAGTTCTTATGGGTGAACTCGCGGCACATATAAGCTCAATATTTCAACGGGAAATGAAAGTAGCTACCCCAAGTGACATCGCGGGGAGGTCAGTGTCCACAATTGAGATAAAAGAGGGACCAAGATAAGCCTGGATTTTGTTATGTTAAAGCCAATCAAAGCCGTTGCTAGGAATCTGATAGTCCTCCAAAAATTCGCTTACATGTTCCCTGAAAACAATATTTGTAAAAAATCCACGCTCTGAAAATATTTTTAAAAAGTCCATGCTCCGAAAATATATTTAAAAATGCCAGACTTCGGATAGTCTGAAAGTCTTTAAACAAATTTAACAAAAAACTATATAAAAAGAAATGTTCAATTCTTTGTTCCATAAAAATAAATTAAAAACAAACTTTTTTATCTACAAGTCTCCCGAAAATTTGGCAGATGTACAAATAACCACAAAACACTTATGAATGTTGCAACACGTGTTGGGCATTACAACTAAATAAAAAACAAACTAGAAAAAAAAAAAAAACAGAACGGAACAAAACTTCCACACCAAGGAGTTAAATAAACACCTTTACAAATGAGCCTGAGAATTTCAGCCCTGCTACGTGCTTAGATCTTTTAATTAGCCTCCCTGTTTTTTGCTCCTTAGCCTTTTTTGTTTTGGTTTTTGTTGTCGATGAAAATAGTGGCGTTTCCTTTTACAAAGAAAATAAAGACGAACACATGTTTTCTTTTTTCAAGAAAGCGTAACAAAATGTGAGATCACCTTCCGGCTGAAAGCGGGAAATTTAGTTCATCTTCCGAGTAACAACAACAAAAAAAACGAACATAAATGGGTAAAATGGCAACAGCCAAGTAGAGTAGTATCACGAATAGAAATAATCAAATAAATAAAAAACTTAAATATTTACTTACCACAAACTATGAAATAATGTTGTAAACTCCATATAAGGGAGACATCAGCAACAACTTACTTTTGCTACACCATCAACCTCTGGCGGGATGGATGGATAGATGGAGGGCTCAATGGCTGACTGGTTGGCTGAGCGCTTAGCTGGATGTTTTTTTCTTTTGGTCTGTTGAGTACATTGTGTCGTGGGAATTTCTCTAGAGTGGCATGCGGGTGTGGAGTTGCTTGGTTTCAATCATTTTTCTCCTCTAACTTTTTGCTGTGCTCTGAAACAATTAATGAAAATGAGGTTGAGGTTAGTTTTTTTTTCTGTGAGAGTATGAGTGTGTGTCACAAGTTTTTTGAATAATTGTTACTTAAAAACAAATAATAAAACAATTTTCTTTAAACACAAATGGAAAAAACATCAGAAGTTCCTATAACCTGGGAATATTTTTGTTCCGCACCGTTTTCATAGGCATCTCCATAGAATCTCTGTTCACAACAAATTGATTGATTGATGAATTGTTGCCAGACCAAAACAGTAGTCAACATTTTCAATTAGTTACAGTTCAGCCCCCTCTAAACAACACCTTAGGGCCCCCAATTTTTGGGTCTGCACTTGTTTTGTGGCATGCTTGTGAAGAATGCCACAGTCAAATTAATGGAGTTTCAAACAGGTAATCAATTAATTTGGCGTCTAAGTCTTCCATTCCCCATCGCAGAGATAATGTGTTGAAGTAAGAATTAGAGACGCCAAATTAATAGAAATGGCGCCTTGTTAGGAACGCATTTAAAATTTCTGAATGAACGACAAGTTGAAAACATCATTTTTCAAAAGACATATTTTAATTGTTGTTGCCGCAGGCAATATTTTGAATTTTTCTAGACTACTGTTTTGGCGTTTTTTATCAATGAATTTTGAAACTAAGATCATCTAAAAATTTGGAATGAATGTTTTGAATGAGTCAGAAACTTGAATAATATCCTAAAGGCAAGAAATTTAAACACTGTAATTGTACAACTGGATATTAATTTACTTTGTTATATTTTAATTCAATTCTTAGAATTTATCAACGGAGTTTTAAGGTTTGTGTAGTACATTTTTAATACAAAAAAAAAACTTAATACAAAAATTATCTAAAATAGTCACCGAAAATATTTCTTAAAAATTCATGCTTCAAATAGTCTCTGAAAATTTAAAAAACTACGGCCTTTAAAAAAATATGTTTTTGTGAAAAAGCTCCTGAGATTCTCTAAAAAAAACATTTTTAAACCAGTGAGCGTAGCAGTATTGTCGGACGGGGCCGTCCATACGATGCCCTACACAACTACCACGGAACTGTAACTTTCTGCGGAGGTTTATTCCAACCCTGAGCAATATTTCATGATATCTACACCCTGTTGCCCGATTAGAGGTAAACAGCATCTCTTCCTTACACTGACATATTTTTCGAATATTACTCATATTCAGTACAGCCTTATAATTACTTGTTCAGATTCCCTTCACCGTGGGTTGTGTTGTGATGTTCGGCTTTCAATAGATCGACTCGAAAAAAAACACAAAAAATAAGTTTTCGGTGCACTTTATCCCAAAATTATTATCTGATCATCGCCGAAAATTACAGGTGTTGTCCTTGGCCATAACTGGAACCTCATGGAACATTTCGAAGCGATCATCGCTATATTTCCGTCTACAAGTGTGGTAATGGGTTATTAAATAATATATGAATACGTAAGCACCTGTAAATATTTAAGTGGCTATACTATCAACTGCTCGGGTCTATGTGTTTCAGGAGTAATTATATACGCCATAGAATACAAATTTTGTAACTTTTCACACAAAAGTCAAGGTCCATTTGACCCGCTACATATTGACCAATCTTTATCAAAACAGCCATGCGTATTCTTTGGTCCGATTCCTTCTCCATGTAAAAATTTGCGATGTTTGAGCCATAATTGTGACCAGAAAATCAGACAAAAATTAAGTATTTGGTCCATCTCATCCCCTAAAATTAACCGATCTTTACCAAAAACAATAGGGGTCTTCATTGGCCAGAACAAATCCTACATGCAAAATTTCGTGAAGATTGGTTCATAACTGTGGCCTGTATCGTGTTTACAAATAATAATGGACAGACGGACACACACATGTCTACACAATGCTATAATACCCTGACAACGTATGAAAAACAATATTTAAAAAAAAATCAAGCTACCGAGAGTTTCTAAATACAATATTTAAAAAAAAAATCCACGATTCTGATAGCCTCGGAAAAACATTTTTTTTTTTCAAAATTCAAGCTTTCGAAAACGTATTTTTATAAAATCCACGCTTCCGGTAGTCTCTGAAAACAAAAAAATATATATTTTCAACCTCTTCTATTTTTGGGAGTTCCACCTCATGTCCAACATGCCGGCAAATTAATATTAAAAAATTATGATGGCAATCCATTTTGTTTTCTAATGAAAACATAAAATTATAACTCCCTTTAACACAATTGGAGTTTCAAATCCATTCCATTAACAAATGTTCTTCTATTTTTATAATTATTATCCAACTAGAGTGGCTCTATTTGGTGATGACCTCTCCTTTTTGGGCTACTTTTTTTTATTTTTCCAATTAAATTTTCATTTTTCGGATGATATATAATGTGCGATAAAACAATTAACACCAATCAGCTATACAGATCGGACACCACACACACACGCATACATATGGTAATAAGATGCGTAGTGTGGTTGATGGCCACCACTTAAGGCCAACAATAGTATCGATGATAATACACCACAATGATAATGATAATTACCACAAGTTGACACCCCAACCCAACGTGGTTCCATGCAGCAGACATTACTCCACTTCAGACAACTTCCAAATTCAAATTTCATTCAAATGAAATTGTTTTTCTTTCTTTCAAGTCATTAACAATTTTTCCTAATAGGAATTGCCTTTGCGTGTGCAGTCAAATTGGATTTTTTTTTTTTTTGCTGGCTGACCTCTTCCTGCCGCTGCTGTCATAACTAACCCCCGCGACAAAATACAATAATAAATAACTTATGGTAATATGAGTAACACAAGGTATCATCTTCAGTCAGGGGATCCTCATGCGTGGCACGCGACATTCGTGTATCTCCATGCGTTTGCTTCAACGTTTCCATTCATCATCACAGCGTCACATTGCAACATCACTATCATCGTGATCATCCTCATCATCGTCATCGCCATCACTAATGTCATCCTCTAATCATTTGCACGTTTTTTGTTGTTTGCCTTTTGTTCTCCCGTTTGGTGTTAACGCTTTAAGTTTCATCTGTTTATACACAGAGTCAAATTTGTATCCATTTTCACTGTCAAGAGGAAGAGGAGAGGTGTGCCTTTAATGGACAGACGACTAGATAGATGGGATGCTATTGACACACAACATAACAGATCATATTACATGTCATAGTTTTGTATTTTAATATTTTGTTTTTGATAAAGATGACCATGTTTGTGTTGCTGTTATCGATGGTGATGAGGATTATGAATTAGTGTTTTTGGTGTTGCTGTTTCAGATATGAATCTATAGGTAAAAATATTAAATTTGAAGTCAGTTATAAATTGATAGATATGAACCAATTCATCCCTAAAATTAAGCAAAAAACTACAAATTGATCTTTGAAGTTAAAAAGTAAAATTTCGAATGCTATCAAGGACCGTTGGCTTAAATTTAGGATATTCCCTGATAATACTCCATCTGTTTAAACCGTCTCAAGTTGTAGAACTCCAATATAACTAAACGATTTTTGAATTTGAATTTTTCAACAGGTTTTGCTGTAATTTGCCACCAATGGGTAAAATACCTCCTCAAAATATTATAATTTTTTTCATAACTGTTTTTTTTAATTTTAATTTATTTTAACGAATATTTAAAAATATTGTCCGTGGATATATAAAGCGGGATTTTCTTACATTTTTTAAGGACTATAAAAGGTTTGCATTTTTTGTTTTTTTTAAGTGTATAGATTGAAAGATATTTATTTGGTCGCTCCGGAGGCCGCAATTATGGCCACACATCGCGATTTTTTTATATGGAGAAGGATGCAAGCTTACTTTTGTGTGAACATATACAAAATTTGTATTCTGTAGCGTATATATTTACCTCTTAAGGACATAGACTCAATATGTTTATAGTATATCCAAGAAGATTGGTTGGCCTTTAAATCGATACCATTTATATTGTCGTATGTGTTCGGATGTCAACGTATGGAGGGCGGAAATATAGCCTGTTTTTGGGTGTGTGAAAAATTACAATTAATTTTTGTTCTATGGTTCTTTTTTCTTTTCCTTTTTTCCTCCTTCTTTTTTTCTGCGTATATTATTTATGCCTATATGAAGGACCTGGACCCAAAGGTAGAAGTTGATAGTATATCCAAGAGGAAGAGAGAGATTTAAAGGAACTGTGTATTATTTACAAACCCATTATCACACTAGAGGGCGGAAATATCGCTTTGAAATTTTCCATGAGGATCCAGCTATGGTCAAGGACGATGCCTATAATTTTTTATGATTACCAGATAATAATTTTGGGATGAAATGGATCGACAATTTATTTTTGTGTGTGTTTTTTCCATTCCATCTATAGGCTACAATTGTAAGCCGAACATCACAACAGAACCCACGTTGAAGGGAATATGTACAAGTAATTAGAACAGCCCGAATATTGGTAATATTCGAAAAATATGTCAGTGTAAAGAAGAGGTGCTGTTGACCTCTAATCGGTCAAGAGGGTGCAACTATCACGAAATATTAACCAGGCTCGGAATAAAAATCCGCAGAAAGATAGAGTTCTGTGGTAGTTGTGTAGGGTATCGTGTGGTCGGCCGCGTCCGACTATACTGCTCCGCTCACTGGATTTTTTAAAAAAAATATTTTGAAGGTTACAAATTGAAGCGTGGAGTTTTTAAAGAAGGTTTTTAAGCGTACGGACAGGAGCGTGGAATTTTTAAAACATATTTATTTTAGAACCATAGATTTAAAAAGTAATATTTCAGAGCCCTAGATTTTTAAAAATATTTATTTTAGAGCCCTGTGATCTATTCTGTAAATTCTGAACAACATATGAATAGACTTTACCTTTCATTATTTTTTAAGGTTTTTCTTCTCCCCATATGCTTCCCCTCTCCTCCCGTAATGCCCAAGTCTCAAAAATCCATATTAATAGTAATTTCTCCATCCTTTCATAATAATAGTAATTTTTCGATGGTGATAATGGAAAATTGTCTTCCTCCAAAACAAAAAAAAAAGTTGGAACGTGCCATGTAGAAACAACAAATTGAGGGGTAAGGGGCTCGTGTGTTTATATTCACTTTTTGGTTCATCTATTTGTGTGCGTACTCTGTTATCTAGTATGCAAATTTGAAAAACTCCTTTTTTAACATTGTTGGTTTTATGGGCTAAAACCTACCTTTACTACTTACTGACAACAACGACGACGACGATGATGATAATATTCTAATTATAGGTTTTAACGCTCAAACATAGACGCCATAGACTTGTGGTTTTCGTATTTGTTGTTGATATGGACTACATTTTAAAAACTAAAAACGAACTAAATATGCAATGGATACGGGCAGAGCAAACGAACAGTTTGCCTATATAGCACGAGCTAAAAACTGATAAATTACTTCATATGTGTGTTCGAATGTTTGTTTTTTGCTGCTGCTCTTCATAACAGCTTAGCTTAAAAAAATAAACAACCAACCACACTGTTCTCTGCAATCAACGACAAAAACATTGATGATGATCACTAGTGGCGGGACCTGGCTCACAAATGTGTGATACGATGTTTTTCTAAGTTGGGTTAATTTGTTTGTGCATCGAGGTTTATCCCACACTTATGCTAGATATTTCACACTTTCAATAGCCACTTCACATAAACACAGGCACACACACAGACACAAATTCAAGACACCACACATTAATGTGTTTCGGTTTTTATTACCTGGTGAAATTTTGCGGTAAAATACTTCGCACCACGTTCGTGTTTTTCAGTTTTTGAAAATACCACAAATGTTAAATGAAAGAAAGCCGCAGAAAATTTCCCTACGCATAGATTAGGCTACTGTAACGAAGGCGAAGATGATGATGAAGAAGAAAAAAAAAACAAAACGGAAATGGGATTATCGATTTATTACCATAACAAAAGGATTACAATAAGGATGTGGCCTAATAAGTTTATGGTTTTATTTGTGTTATTCCTTATTTTTTTTTTTTTTTTGAAATCCAATAGGTATTTGGAAATATTTGGGAATTTCTTAACGCATGTGTGGGTGTGTTTCCATACATGATAGGGTTAAGAGTTTATTTTCTTATAGCAAAAATTAGAATATCATATATATACAGAAGTTGTTTGCATCTTGGAATATTGGTCTAAGAGGAAAATTTGTTCACTCTTTAACACATTTCTGCACAATTCTAAATAAATCAATTTAAAAAATTTAAGAATAAAATTGAAAATACGAAGAAAAGAATATTTTTTTAGAATTTTGATGGGTGAAGAACATTGATTGAAGATGTGAGATTGAATCGTGTATGGCGAGATTCAAGCAATAAATCTCCTAAACTCATGGAACTCTAGTAAGGTATCTGAGCTTTTTAAAGGACCCAATTTGATTGAATGACCGATTAGCTGATTTAGTGATTCTTCAACACCCAGACGAAACGGCTGAAGCTTGAAATTTGAAATGTTAGTTCACTCTTGGCCCGAAGATGTCAGATAAGGCTGGCTTTTGGAAATTCGTACTAGAACGGCACGAAAAGTATTTGGCGCACCGATGGATCAATACATTTAAATTTGAACTGAAAGTTGGAAAAATGTACCAAAGAAACTCGAACTATACGTATCCGAAAAGCACTGAAATGAAATTTTGAATGCGAATTAAGGTTGAGCGGTAGGGTTTATATAAGGATGTGGTTTTTGGAAGCATATACTCGTGTATACGAAAAGTACTAAACAGTACTAAATTTGATACCATTTTAATTTGGAGAAACGGATAGAGCTGGAAGCCTGAGATTTGATATTAGCATTACCGTCGGAGTGTTGGGTTCGGATATGTAGTTAGTTTTGGAAATTTGTAGTTATGTGTACGAAAAAGTACTAAAGTGTACTATATTTGATACAATGTGAGTTTTGGATGAACCAATAGAGCTGAACACGGAAATTTGGAAATAAATGTACTAGTGTGTATTTACTTGTGGTAGGGTTAGTTTTAGGAATTCGTACCTATGTGTACAAAATGGTACTAAATTTGGATTAATCGACGGAGTTGAAATCCTGAAATTTGGAGTTAGGTTCACTGTTGGGGTGTAGAATTGGGGCATCCGATAGAGCCGAAATTCGGATTTAAGATGACTATTGGAGTGTAGGATTGAGGTATGGAAGTAGGATTGAAAATTTAGAGAAGAATGGGGGTCTGTAGGAAGTTTTGTATATTTGTACCCCTGAGTACAAAATGTGATGCAATTTGGATTTGGGTGACCGATCGAATTGGAATTTTGAAATTGGAAAATATGATTTCTGCGGAATTGTTGAGGTATGTAGTTATGGAAATTTATATTATTAATGCGTACTAAATGGTATTAGATTCGATACAATTAGGATTTAGGTGAACCGATAAAGCTGAAATCCTGAAATTTGGAATTAAGATAACTGTTGGAATGTGGAACTGTAGGTAGTTTTGGAAATCTCGGGTGAAGCAGCAATAGAGCTGGAATCCTGAAATTTGGAGTTGGGGTGTAGGATTGGGGCATGTAGTATGTTTTGAATATTCGTACTAATGTGTAAAAAATGCTACTTAATTTCAGATTTAGATTATCCGATAGAGCTGAAATTTAGAATTAAGATTACTGTTGGATTATAGTATTGTGATATGGATGTAGGTTTGGAAATTTGTACTTATGGGTACTAAAATGAACCAATAGATCTGGAATTCTAAAATTTGGAATTAAGATTACTGTAGGAGTGCAGGATTGGGGTATGTAGAAAATTGTGAAAATTTGTACTTATGTGTACTAAATGGTACTAAATATGGTAAAAATTGGATTTGTGTAAACCGATAAAGCTGAAATCTTGAAATTTGGAATTAAATTACTCTTGGTATGGTTGTAAGTAGTTATGCAAATTTATACTTATGTGTATGATACAGAATTTGATACAATTTGGATTGTTCGGGCTGGAATCCAGAAATTGGGAAATATATGAGTTCCCACCCCAACAATTAAAATGTACAAAATTTATTAAAATTTGAATTTCGGTGAACCTATAGAGCTAAAATTATGAAATTTTCCCTTGGCCGGCTTAACCTAAGGTTGGTATTTTTATGGGAATATATTTTTTTCATGGGGGACTTACCCGGTTATTTGAGCCGGAAGTCCGGGTACCGATACCTGCTTATACCCGGTTCTACTTAAACGTGTGTGTTAATATGAGGGAGTATCTCAAACCGCTTTGGAGATACAGTAAAAAACTGGGTTTTGGAGCACGTTTTTTTTAAGAACTCCCTAAAAGTCGAACTTGGGTCCATTATGTCCATCCTGACTCAAATGATAGACCACAATTTGCCCTTTCCAAAATGGTGCAATATGTGGCTGTGTCTGTTGTAGATCAAAAGATAAGGGCCTTTTATAAGCTTTAAAATGATACCCATTTTATATTAACCAGATTGGTAGAACCGCAAAACGTATTTGTTATAAGATTAATTACAGACGTATGTTTGGGAATTATAAATATATGGGATCTAAACAAGAAATCGATTTCATCCTTAGACTAATGATTATAATACAATTTTTTTATGCTTAAAAAATTCCATACTTACAATATTTTATTTAGTTTTATTATTGGTTACAGCCCTAATGTTGCCTCTTTTATAATATTTTAATGTAAATAAAATTTATGAAATTTTAAAATTTTATATTATTTATAATATTATTAAATTTTATATTAGTTATTTTTTTATATTTCATATATTTACACTTTTAAAATATACACTCTTTCTTATTGAATTTAAAAAATGCTCACATTATAACGCTAAAAAAGGCCTCTCAAACTCTCCAATCTCCGAGACAACCTCTCTCACGCATTACACTCTCAAACAAAAACAACACACAGTGGAGAACAGTAAAAAAACGTAAACAAACAAAACAAACTCGCCATCAACACGAAGAAGAAGAAGAAGTGGGAGACCAAAAATGCAATTTCTTAACCAGGCAAACAAATGCCAATTTACAATTGAATATTTTCACAAAAATTAATAATTTTTTGCACAAATTTTAATATATTTTATATCACTACTTTGAATAACACTAGCGCAAACAATAAAACAACACGAAAATAGTTAATTAAATCGGAAAATGTTTTTTTTTACTTTGGGGACCGACACAATGCACAACTGAATGCAAGAAATAAATGCGCGAACTGATAATTGACAAATAAATGTCAATTGAGAAAAATGACAAGTGTCATACACCAATCAATAGTGTTGCCATTGGCAAATGAAGATGGAAGTGGGGAAGTGATGATAGCAAAAATCATGTAGCCTAACCTAAAATGACTTTTCGGTTTTTATCAACCGTTTAAACTTGAAACTTAAAACTATTGTTTGTTTCACGAAATTGAAAAGCCTAAACTATGGCAATTTTTCCTTCTGGATTCTTAATATACTCGCCAAAGGCTTTCATCACAGAGTGTAATGAGCGTATTTATAAATTTCCATCCAGCTATGATCGAATATAATCTGAAATTTTCCAGTGGTCTTCATAACATACGATTTTTTTCACATATACACATTTTTGTCGATTTTTATTTGAATCAAAAAGATTAGAATTTTACGGCTTAGGGGTATCAAATCCCTTTCACCTAGTACCTTATATATATCCAAGATTGATAACGGAAAATGTGTTTGGGAATATTTGAATATTAAATATATTTTTCAAATAACCAAATTGATGTCGATTTTTATATGTATCAGAGAGATTAGTTTTGACGGCTTATATATCCAAAAGTGGCACCGGAAAATGTGTTTTGGGAATTATGTAAAATAAATCAAAACATACGAAATAAACCATGATTTTGGCAAAAGTCCGAGGCTTAGGACTATCAAACCTCCGTTTCATATGGTACTTAATAAGAATATTAAATTTACCTGAACCACACACATATATAGATTATGCAGGATCATTGTAACCCTTTCAATTGGAATTTTCAATCCTTTCCCACAGATTACAGCGAAGTCAAGCCACATTAAAGGAAAAGTCAATCCCCCTAGAGGATTAAATACATATTTTCATATACATATACAAACATATGTTTCCTATAAGAATGTCTATCGCAATGCTCATGCCCACACTCATACAAAACGACTAATCTTATCTAAGTTACAACCCACAAGAATGCAAAATTCTTATCGCAAAAATTTGTTGTTTGTTGGTTTTTCTTGGGCTGACAACAAACAAATGGGTGAGGACAAAGGATATTTAAACCCTTTCACCTTTGACTAACATATGTGAGAGCATGATATTAATTTTCTGACCTTTTGTTTATAAGTTTTGTATATTATTTTTTTTTCTGGCAAAGTCATGTCAACAGCGCGTAACGCGTCACAACCACAAAGCCTCCATTCATATCTCGCCACACATAACACAAATGTCGTAATGTCATCCACATCCACATCCACATCGTCCTCATCATCATCATCCGAAATGTCAAAAACAAAGAAAATCAAATTAACTTGTTGTTAAACAACAAAAGGAAGTCCTTCTGTTCTGCGCCATTCACATTCGGGACAGTAGCCTAATGTCAGATGGAAGTGAGGGAATTTTGCCATTAAAATAAAATTAGGAAGTAAGAAAAAGGTGTGTCCTGGTGAAACTGAAGAACAGAAAAAAATCTGCGGAAAACTAACTCGTACCACGCATTCATGTATGTGTTTGTTTTTGCGTATTGGGGGTTCCATCACATTCAAGAGTTGTATGATATTACCATCGGATTTTCTGAGTGGCTTAGTGACATGCTAGGCCATGCATAAGAAAGGGGTTAACAGCAACAAACCCACAAATGTTTATCATCATTCGGAAACAAGGGATTATGGTTTAGTGGTTGCGACCGAAATGAATCCTTTTTTCTTGCGAAAATGTGGGAATTTTCATAAATTTGATACTTTAATTTTCGGAGACTGGTAGGCTGTGCAGATTTTTGACACACGTACCCTATAAGATTGATGGGCTTAAGCCTTTGCACCTTTTCCCCTTTCCCTTTTGGCATTTGTAATGCATTGGGTGCATTCAATTGATTGGATTGTCGGATCCATTGTCTTCTAAAGTATTTTATTGAATACTCATCATCCGGCATTGGTGTGTTCAAATGAAGTGGTTACTCAATTATTTTGCTATTATTCTCCTCCTCCCTCTCCCTGTAAGTCTATTAACACTTCATTCATTTGCTTAAATGGATAAATGATGGGTTTACTTGGATCGATGTTTGATTGGTACGAGTACCCCTTGCTTCCTCAAAAGACGGAAGAAACCCAAGCCAGGGCAACACCACCACAACAAAAACCCAAAACAAAACGAAAATGTGAAAAGAACATCAGGAATCCAAGCACGAGCCTTTTGACTTTGAATCATCATCAGCGTCGTTGTTGTCTGTCTGTCCTTCTATCTGTTTGTGGAGGCCTTTTCAGTCGTATGTATGTCTGTCTGTCCGTCTTGTATTTGCAAGGTGTTGTTGTACGAGACCTGAATACGTATGTACGGACGAATGGATGGCATGAGCAGCAAACAACATTTCTAGGATTGTGCAGGAGTGAGTTGAACATTGCTTTGACAGTTACAGCTGCTTCTTGACATAGAACACAATTGCCGGGCTTATTGTTTATCCTGTTTTAGTTTTTTTTTGTACTCTTGTCTTGCTTTTATTGTGTTCATTTCATGGCTAAACGTTTGTTCGTTCGTTCCACCATCATCATCGTCGTCATCATAATATCAGCGGCAGCATCAACCAACCTCATCATCGATATCAATACTTTTCTCATTATACAACCTTGCCCTAATCGCCACAGCCAACCACTTTGATTCCATTCGCCTGCTCCGGTGAATTCGATTCGATTTGCTTTGGTTTTGATTACTATTTGGGTTCCCGTTTGGCCTTTCTTAGGAAAAATAAATCTGCTCGGGTTTATGACGAATCGATGTTGATGACGACGATGATATTACACAACGCAGATGAAATTTTCAAGAGGCCCACAAAGAAAAAAAACAGAGAGAAAAAAGGAGTAAAAATCCAAGAATCCTATTTAACGAAACTCCTTGTTGGAATTTTTGTGTGTTTTGTTTTATTGGATTATTAAAGGATACATAAACACACTTAGGCACACACACACACATTCTTTACAAAATAGTACAAACAAGAACAACAACAACATTGAAGATCGATTTTCATACCAAAAATGATCTGATGGACGTTATGTTTCCCAGCTTGTATTTGGTGGCTGGTTATTGAGTTAGGACCTTAATGGAATGGATGGCTCGATGGAAGGCTGTTTCATCAATATTTCGTAAACATATCAAATTTCAATGGCACACCACCACACACTCCAAAAACAAAAATTTATGCGTCGTCTGGATTTCCAGGCATTTGGTCGCAATGCCCGGCCACTCGTTCACCCGCTCCCTGGCAGATACTAATGACAATACAAATTGATGCATTTTGTTGTCCTTTTGTGTTCTACATATTTAACTGAGACACACAAACACACAGTTTTGATTTCATTTTCTTGGGAAACGCATACAGAAAATATTCTCCCTCTTCATTTTCAATATTTGTTTAATAACTTAAAAGATTTGACATAACTTAAATTCGAACATCGACAAAATACAAACAATCGATATACAAATAAGTGTAGGATAATATGAGTGAATAAGGGATAAACCTATTAATATTTGGAATAGGAATTCCACACGGAATTCTGTGGAAATTAATGTATTTATTACTAAAAAATCGATGGAAAATATCTACGAAGTTCTTTGGGACCACATATAAAATTTGAGGTCTAAGACATAGAAAGAAAATGCGTGAAGAAAAATTTAAGCTATAAGAGCTGTTTTGGTACTTTCAAAACCAATCGATATTGCAGTTCTTACTTAGCTGACTTGTGAAAAAATTTCTCTTAAAAATTTTTCTCTTAAACACCCCAAGAGCTGCCACATCTGCTTGCGTAAGTATCCATGCTTCAGATTCATATAACAGCACGGGTAGTATCAGCGTCTTATAGAGTGTGAGTTTTGTCTGGCGGTAGGTGGACTTGTTTCTAAACTACTTACTGAAACCATAGTAGCATCTGTTGGCCAACACTATTTTTTCCGAAATTCAAAACTGATGTATTTTTATGGCGGTACCAAGATATATAAAATATTTGACTAACTTGAAGCTGTAGTTCTTAAGTTCTACAGTTGGTCCGAGCCTACTGAACGTCTTACGCCTTAATACCTTCAGCTTGGGCTTCTCGTCGTTTACTGCCAGACCCACTTTGGCAGGCTGTATCTCAATTTGATGGCTGTTACGGCTTTCAATGTTTGACCCATTATGTCGATGTCATCGGCGCAGGCGAGTAACATTTGCTGTTTGGTCTACAGAGTGCCATTTCTCTTCACCTTGCCTCTCGTATGACCTTTTCCAGCAGGATGTTAAAAAGGTCACACGACAAACTGTCATCTTATCAGAATCCTCTGAGAAGTCCTTTCCAACTTTCACTGCTGACCTTTTGCCACACAAAGTTATTCTGCGAAGTCGTATTAATTTTGCAGGAATGCCAAGCCCAGACAGTCGACGAATAGGTGGAATGTGTCAAAGTGTTTTTCGTGGGTCTTTTCCAAGCCCAGACAGTCGACGAATCGTGGGTCTTTTCCAGGATTAGGCGCAGAGTGAAAATCTGGTTAATGGTGGATTTGCCAGGTCTGAAGCCGCATTTGTATGCTACAACAATGTCATTGGCCATTGGTTTCAGTCGTTCACACAGAACGCTGGGTAGCACTTGATATGCGATGGGAAGGAGACTTATTCCTCTATAGATGACACACATCGTCTTGTCTCCTTTTTTGTGCACGGGACACAGGATGCTGAGGTTCCAATCATTGGGCATGCAATCCTCTAGCCAAATTGTACTAATCAGCTGGTGCATGCTTCTGACCATCAGTGTTGATTAGTTCGGCTGGTAACCCATCGGCATCTGCTGCATTATTATTCCTCAGCCGATTGACCTGACCTCATCTTGGCTAGGTGGTATGCATTCTATACCGTCATCTCTTATTGGTTCTGGGGTATTTTCTTCACCGCCACTATTTGAAGCTTTTCAAATGATCCTTCGGATCCTCAACACGCTGCCTGTATCTGTGGATGTGCCTGCACCAAAGACTTCGGGTTGGTGTTTTACCCGTTGGTAAAATGTCTGGACTTCGTTCTGAAAATACGTTTCTCGTCTCTCCTTTTCTCCCGATAATTCTCCATCATATTACGTGTTGCTACTGTCTACAGGGTTGCTTTATACGCTGCGTTGCTGATGTGCAACATTAGCATTACGACACTCCTGATCGTACCACGGGTTTCTTGATGGTGGTCTTTGGTACCCAAGTGTTACTTTTGCTGTAGTTTGTAGGGAGTGGGCGATTCTTTAGCATTGTGATTCTATACAATTATCGGGACAAGAGGTACTTTCGTCAAGCAGGTGGGTAAGTTGAGTGTTGCTTTTTCATAGTATAATTTTTGTTCAGAGTGTGGGCAACTAACCCGACGCCCTAACCCATTTCTTTATAGTTCTTATGGGTGAACTCGGCACATAACAGCTCACAAGTTCAACGGGTGATGAAAGTAGTTACCCTAGGTTGCACCGTGGGAGGTCAGGGTCCACAATTGATTAGTCAGGATCCACAATTGTGATTAGATGAAAGAGGGACTAAGATAAGCCTGGGCTTCGTCATGTTAAAGCCACCCATATTTTTTATCCACTTTAATATCTGTTTTTTCAAAATTAGCCATATATTCTCAAAAATTTGTTTATTTAAAAATTTGTTGATTAGCAACCACTTTATCGCTGTAACTCACCCTCCCTCCCCCACCCACAAGTCCTTCCATTAAAATGTCATCAATTATGAAATAAATTATTTGTTAATCGTATGTTTTTGTATTTTTTGTGGCGTTTTTTATTATTGCGGTGGTGGAAAATTGCCTCTTTCACTATCATCATCACTGCTATTTGTTTCGGTTATGCTCTGAATTTTATTGCTTTCGTTTTGTAGGTTGTTTATGACGAACCCAACCGGCCAAAACAATGAATAAATTAACAAATAAATAGAAAACAAAACGTGGAATGAAAACGAGAAAATGCAATTGGAAATTGCCGCGTCACCAAAAACAAAAAATAAAACGCTTAGTGTCATCACGAACCAGACCAATTGGCATAGGCACTCAACCAGCTAAAGTTAGACCGACAGTCAGTCAAGTCAGATATTGCGCACGCATAGGCATATGGATGGTTCAAAACACTTTAGAGAAGAACACATGTTGGAAGTGGGATTAAAAATACACTGGAAAAAATTAATGATTGTTAATAGGGTATAATATGAAATGGTTTTTAATTAGGGTTTACACCCATACCATAAGAAACACGATTTTGTCTTGAAAAAATATTTTAAAAAATTACACTTATTAGTCCTGAAAAATTCTAGACTTTCGGTTTTTAAATTCGATTATAGGTCTTGAAATTTCAAATTCACGCTTATGGATCTTGAAAAAGCTTTTTAATTCAAAACACTTTAGAGAAGAACACATGTTGGAAGTGGGATTAAAAATACACTGGAAAAATTAATGAGTGCTAATAGGGTATAATATGAAATGTTTTTCAATTAGGGTCTACACCCATACCATAAGAAACACGATTTTGTCTTGAAAAAATATTTTAAAAAATTACACTTATTAGTCCTGAAAAATTCTAGACTTTGGGTTTTTAATTTTTTTAAATTCGATTATAGGTCTTGAAATTACAAATTCACGCTTATAGATCATGAAAAAGCTTATTAATTAATTTTGAATTTTTTTTTTTTTAATAAATTGGCTTTTGAAAAAAATTTCAAAACACGTTTCTGAGCATTGGGAAAATCGTAAAAAAACATACATAAAAAATTTTAAAAATTTTATGGATCAAAAAATTAAAGCCTATTAAAAAACCTCTCCTTTTAAAGCCTTTGAATCCACGCCTTATATAGGCCTTAGAAAAATTATTTAAAAAATCCACGCCTTATATAGGCCTTAGAAAAAAATTATTTAAAAAATCTACGCCTTAGCTAGGCCTTAGAAAAAAATTATTTAAAAAATCTACGCCTTAGCTAGGCCTTAGAAAAAAATTATTTAAAAAATCCACGCCTTAGAAAAAAATTATTTAAAAAATTCACGCCTTATATAGGCCTTAGAAAAAAATTATTTAAAAAATCCACGCATTATATAGGCCTTAGAAAAAAATTATTTAAAAAATCCACGCCTTATATAGGCCTTAGAAAAAAATTATTTAAAAGATCCACGCCTTATATAGGTCTTAGAAAAAAATTATTTAAAAAATCCACGCCTTATGTAGGCCTTAGGAAAAAATTATTTAAAAAATCCACGTCTTATATAGGCCTTAGAAAAAAATTATTTAAAAAATCCACGCCTTATATAGGCCTTAGAAAAAATTATTTAAAAAATCCACGCCTTATATAGGCCTTTTCTAAGGCCTTATATAGGCCTTAGAAAAAAATTATTTAAAAAATCCACTCCTTATATAGGCCTTAGAAAAAAATGATTTAAAAAGTCCACGCCTATTTGTAGTCCCAGAAAAAAATTATTTAAAAAGTCCACGGCTTATATAGGCCTTAGACAATTTATTTTTAAAAATCCACATCTTTTATAGGCCATAGAAAGAAATAATTTATTTAAAAAATTTATTTCTAGCCTTATATAGGCCTTTTAGAAAAAATTATTAAAAAATCTAGGCCTTAGAAAAAATTATTTAAAAAATCCACGCCTTATATAGGCCTACTTTATAGGCCTTAGAAAAAAATTCTCTCAGTGTATGTAGTAACCCATCCTTTTACGATCACAGATGTTCTCTACAAATTATGAACTTCAAAGTAGAATCTATTAACGCTACTGTTTTCGACAGTCCTAAATGGGTGGCTGGCTTCCTGGCTATCTTTATGGCCAAGGGTTGTTGTAATGTAAATTGGAATTCATTCCATCACCCATTCATTCCATAACACATTTGTTGTTGTTGAAATAACTACAACAATTGTTTGTAATTTTCTTATCGGACTAAAGTCACGCATCACCGGCCATGCCATCATCATTGATGACGATGATGATAGTTTTATTTCAGTGGAGGTGGTAACAGTAGCTTACAGCAAAGGAGGAGGAATAAAATTCCTGTATACCACTTATTACCAACACTTTTGATGGTCGCCCTAGCACACTGATGCTATTCCACCCAATTCCAATTGGCATGTGTTACTGTTTTCGTTTCGAAAACAAAAAATGCAATTTTGGAATAAATTAATTTTTTTTGAGTTGCATCCATCCACATAAAGGATAGCCAGTCAGTGAGTGACTCATCCACCATAGCAAGGACATGTCGATTTGTGTGAGGGTGGCTAGTTGTTTTTGGGTGATGATGGTCTGTGGGTGGGGGTATAATTTACATTGTTTTCGGGGGTTTTCTAATTTATGCAAATAAATGTAAATGTTTTTTGAGTGCATGTGGTTTAGTTTTGTTCATTTTTATCGTTTCCACTTAATTTTAATTGTTTGGTGTCACATGCCATGGCAGGCAACCAACCAGCCAGACGAGGTAAACTAATTTGTTTAGCTCGTGCGATAAGTGTTGTGGCATAATTGCAGAGTTTTTTTCTTCAATGCTTTGCATTCCATTTAATGATCTGTTGTTGACCATATGGTGGCAGCCAATGTCAATGCAAATAATAAAAATGGACCAGACCATGATCAGCAGCAGCCACACCAAAGCGAAAAAAATTTAACAAAAAATTATCCTGACATGCAAACAGCGAAAAATATTTCTGTTTTTTGTTAGCAATTCAAAGTATTTGTCGAAAAGATGTGTTATGACGATTGCCCACAAACGCTCAACGACAACCAAAAAACACACATTTGGCAATTGAAAGCAGAAAAAAAAACATTGCCAGAATGCCATAAAATGAGAACATTATTTTTTGCGGTTTCAAATGTTTGGATTTGGTGGTCATTGTCTTTCTTGGTTGTTGGTTTGATGGCTCAATTTTCCAATGAATTTCCCATTTCATTGATTTCCCAAGAAAACTTCTATCAAAAGTGGCAATAGTTTGGGGCACCAAAAAAGACAACAAAAGCAACAATTTTTTTTTATATCGAATATCCGCCTATTGAATATTAGGATGGGCCTCAGATTGGTCTGATAAACAATAAATATAATTTATACCCTTGGTATACAGGTCGACCAAATTCTGTTCAGTTAAAAAAAAAAAAAACTCTCTCAGCACGACTACCAACAACGCTGAGTCTTTAATAATTGGACCCTTGAAAGGAATGAAATTGATTCCATCGAAAATGCGTAATTTCATCGAAACCTCTGTGCCTACATAAACAAACCCAATTTTTGCATTAGTCCTTAAATCTTCGAAAACGAGGTTATGGTGAATGGATTGAGATATTGGAAGATGATTAATGATTATTTATTGTGGTCGGATTTGGATGTTATTGACGTTTAATTTCCACAAGATAGTTATTCCACGGAAAAAAATTTCCAGACCATTTCGAAGAGTTGATCACAATAGCCCAGTGTCGATTCAAGTCTCCAAAATACATACACAGGAAAAATGAATAAATATCTCCATAAGTTCGATCATTGTTTACTTTTTCCTACCACGTACCACGCTTAGAATACAGGCTGAAATTTTTATAATCATTAAAAATGTAAACATTTCATTAGTAACAAAATTATTTTCCTATTTTGCTCTACTTTTGCGCTCATTCGTTCCTCTCTCCCTCTCTCTTGAAAAAAAAACAAATGTATTCCTCCCAAGAAAAAACATCAACAACACCACTCATTGTTGGGTTGTGTGTTTGGTATCGATCTCCCTTCTCTTGTTGGTTGTTAATTTTGCACCCGTTTGACTGTATTAGTGTTACAAAATTCGCATATGCATTTTCCAAATTATTTTGATATAAATGCTAAATACAATATCCGCTTATTGATAATTTTTAAGATTTAGTATCCCCACATTTTCAAATATTTCATCATGAACTACAAATTTAAGCTTCAGCTAAATGAGTTTCTTGACCATCCCGATGGAAGATATACGGCTCTTTTTATTTTCAAAATAATTTCCAAAGTGCAGATTCTAGCTCCATCGGCTGAAGAATAATAAAGCAGCAGGTGCCGTTGTGTTACCAGACGAACTATTCAAGACCATTTGTCAGATGCTGCTCAGGAGCTGATTGGAATAATTTGTCTAGAGGGATGCATGTCCAATGATTAGAACCTCAGCATGCTATGTTTCGTGCACAAAAAAGGAGACTAGGCGACATGTACCAACTATAGAGGCACATATCGCATATAAAGTGCTATCCACCGTACTACGTAAACGATTGAAGCCAATGATCAATGACATAATTGGAACATACCAATGCGGCAAATCAACCATATGCCAGATTTCCACACTCCGCCAAATCCTGGAAAAGATCCACGAAAACCACATCAACACATTCCACCTATTCGTCGACTATAAAGCCGCATTTGACATCCCTATTTGTTCAGAGGTGTTTAAAGACATATCTGCGTTCGGCATTCCTGCAAAATTAATACGGCTATGCATGATAACTTTAAGTGGCACAAGGTCAGCATTTAAAGTCGGAAAGGACCTATCGGAGCGAGGATTCAGATAAGGTGGGAGCCACTCGTTGTCCTTTATAACATACTGCTGGAAAAGACGAGAGGCAAATGTGAACACAAATGACACTCTGTAAACCAAACTGCATATGTTACTCATCTATGTCGATAACATCGACATAATGGGTCGAACATTGCGAACTATAACATCCACCATTGACCAATGAAATAGAGCGTGTCAGAGTGGGTCCGGCAGTAAATGGCGAGAAGGCCAAACAGATGACATCAACGCACAAGACGTCCAGTAGACTCGGACCAAATGTGGAACTTGAAAATATTCTATATACCTCGGTACCGCCATAAATAAAATTAAGGACATCAGTATTGAAATTCGGAGAAGAATAAGGTTGGCCAACAGTTGCAAATATGGTCTAAGTAAGCAGTTAAGAAACAAGGCCACCTCTCGCCAGACCAAACTTACACTATACAAGACGCTGTTACTACTCGTGTTTGTGTATGGATCAGAAGCATTGGTACTTGCGCAAGCAGATGATACAGTTCTTGGAGAGTTTGAGAGAAAAATTCTTTACAGAGTGTCATTTGTGTTTTCACATTTGCCTCTCGTATTTTCCAGCTGAATGTTATAAAGGTCACAGGAGTGACTGCCACCTTATCTGAATCCTCGCACGGTATTGAAGAGCTCCGATAGGTCCTTTCCGACTTTAACTGCTGACCTTGTGCCACTTTAAGTTATCCTGCATAGCCGCAGGAATGCCGAACGCAGACATGACTGTAAACACCTCTGAAGGAATAGGACTGTCGAATGCGACTTTATAGTCAAGGAATAGGTAAACATGTCGATGTGTTTTTTTTTTTTTTTTTGTTTTGGGTCTTTACCAGTATTTGGCGCAGAGTGGAAATCTTCTTGCGCAAGCGGATGATACAGTTCTTGGAGAGTTTGAATTCTTCTTCGAGAGTTTGAATTCTTCGAAAGATCTGCGTTGACGGTGAATATCGGCGTCAAATGGACCATGAGTTATAGCATATATTCTCGGAAATACACAGTCTGTCGTATTGAGCTGTAGCGACTATGGTGCTGTGCAAATGGATGACGATGTGCCAACTCAAAGGCATATCAAAACTAGCCTACGGATGGATGGTTCACGAAGAAGGGGAAGTACACGAATTCGATGGAAAGATCAAATGGATGATGGTACATCAGAGCATGGTATATCAAATTGGAAAAATTGTGCACAAGATCGACGAACCTGGATATTTTTTAAGTTCGGTTTATGGAGCAAATGTTCTGTTTCGAGCCAGCTAAATAAGTAAGACTATAATGGGATTAGGTATTCCAAGGAGTCAGGTAAACTTATAGTTATGTTGTCACCAACAAAGTAGTTCCACAATTGTCATGATATACTCGAAGCTCTGCGATTACTTTGGTTGGTGCGACATTTCATAAAAAAAACATTCTCCCAGGACACCCCAATACTAAATACAATACACTAAATGTATGCGTATAAGTTCACATGTGCGCAAACCAACCAGGGAATATATGTGGCAAATTGACATGTGGCACCTATTGGGTCATCATGGGTTTGGACTAAGTCAAACAAGAACAACAACAGCAACAATAACTAACGCAGTAACGTAACAATGATATTAAATAGAGTTGTTGCTGTGTTTTTCCGTTTGTCTATTCAACAGCTCACAGTGCACTGAGAGAGTTACAGCATCCAACCAAGTAAAAATCAGCGATAGATCCAAAACAAAAAAAATGAAGTTGTGAACTGTTGTGGTGTTGACTTTTTTGCATTTTTGATATTGGGCAACGTGTTTGGCATTTTTCACAAAATTTATTTGAGAGTCGTGCTTAAAACTGAAAATTTCACGCTGTTCCTGGTGCGCGATGGTTTTTTGTTTTTGTTGTTATTGTGCGATTGAAATCACCAATTCAGATGAACATTTGTACTGTAAACACTGGTCATCGTAGTCGTAGAGACATTGTCTTCGATGTTCTTCAAATCAATTGCCTCAATAGGCGAACAAGAGAAACAACCGAAACTACAACGAAAACAACAACAGCAACACCTCACATTTGAAGAAGCTACAACAAACTAAAATCCAATAAATTCAATTTGTTTGTGGGATATTTGAAAGCAGAAGGAAATTGAAGAAAGAGAAGAGCTTGTCAAATGGTTCAGAAGAAGAAAAAAATCCAAAATAAAACAAAAAACTTTGGAAAAACTGACTCCATACGGTCTGGCAAAGTTTGCCACAAAACTGTTCGCCTTTTCTTTCTGCAGCATAATGGACTTCAATCTTGATACACTTGTGACATGCGGAAGGCTATGATTGAATTTCTGCTGCATGGGTCCCATGCAACCAAGAGGGCAATATAGGAAAGGAGCGGGGAGTATCCAAATTGCTCTTTTGTTTTTATTGAGAAATAAGATATTCGGTGGTCGTTTTAAGTCTATACATCTGACGACTATCAGACATCTTGTTCTGCTGTTGCAGTATGGCATGTGTTTGAGGTTCTCTCGTTGGATTTTGACGAAGATTTTTATTTTTTACTTCATTCACCATTGAGTCGTGGTTTCTTTTAATTTTTTCGGTTGTTATTGTTGTTGTTTATTTTCCGAACAATTGAATTGCAAGTTGTATAGCTCTTGGTGTCATTGCAAATGTCAACAGAGATGATCGTTGAGACAATGTTACAACAACTCAATTGATTACTCTTTGGCGTAAGTCATTCGCCAGGGCTTGTGGTATCGTGTAAAAAGGATTGTGTGTGAATATTTGGAAATTGAAGAAGAGTGTTTTGAAATTTAAATTAAAATATTTCAAAATATCGTATATTGAAGCCCGATCAGGATGTCATATTCCAAAGTTGACCTATCTACGAGGGCAGTTCGGCAAAAAAAGCGCGACAGAAAAAGTTAAGTGTTTTGGAAACTTCCATCTCTGTTATGAACACATGTTAAATTTTGTTTCGTTCTGGCAACTCCTTCATATAGAAACAGGTGTTTAAAAAAGACGCATCCGCAATTTTTTACAATGGGAAAATTAGCAATGAGTGCTTTCATTGTAAAAAATTGCGGATGCATCTTTTTTGAACACCTGTTTCTATATGAAGGAGTTGCCAGATCGAAACAAAATTTAACATATGCTCGTAACAGAGATGGAAGTTTCCAAAACACTTAATTTTTTTCTGTTTATACCGGGCTTTTTGTGCTAGGCTAAGAACTTTCCGAACTGCCCTCGTAATATTTATGAAATTTGGAGAAAATTATTTGGAGAATATTGAATACGAAAGGTTTATCGGATATTCAATCATTATTTTATTGAATTTTCTTGAGTTTCTTATAAGTAAAATTTATCATTTTCCCCCTTCACTCATAGTCGACATCATTGACTCCATGTTTGCTTTGGCGTCTCCAGTTCAAAGGAAACAAACGTTTCCACAATTCATAACGTTGGGTATTCAGGCCACCACGCATAACTAACTCGTCACCAATATCCAAATAGTATTGTTTTTTATAGCTGAATGGACGCCAGCGGATGTCCCGTAAATATTTGTCACTAGGCTTATTGGGATCTCTAATAGAAAAATTTAAAATAATAAAGATTTAAAATTTTATTTTTATTTCAATCCTTACCCCTTATAGGCAAAAGCACTCAGCATCCGGGTAAATATATTCACCATACCCGACTCGTCATCATCTTCGTTGAACATACGGCTTACCGAGGGTTCCACAAATAAATACATCAAATCGTCATGATGAACCACACCTAAAAAATATTTCCTATAATTCCTATTCCAAAAAAATTATATACCCTATCTTACCATATGGCCCATTTTCCGGATAATATATGTGACTTCGCTGGCCCTGATAACTAAATTTGTAATAATAGACCTTTGTCGATCTGGCAGCCAAGTGGACAAAACGATGTACGGAAAATCCAGTCAAGGCATCCGAATACAGTTGAGTCAAATTCTCCAAGGAGTCAGGTAAACTCAAAGTTATATTATCACCAAAATAGTAGTTCCACAATTCTCGTGATATACTCGAAGCTCTGGGATTACTTTGATTGTACATAAAGCAGATGGGGGCAACCAGTTCAAAATTCTCCACGAAGTAGTTTAGCCAGCGGTCATTCTCCAAGAGGGCTAAAAAATTATTCGAATGAAAGAAAATATTAAAATATAAAGGGATCTCTTCATAAGAGATGGAATGAACTTAGGGTCATAATCACAAAAGAGGGAGATGAAGGGCGATTTTTAGGCGCAAGAACCTGAAGATAAAAGTTGGGGATTATTTTCAAACGAGAAAGTCTCTATATTAGAGCTGAACACAAGGAATCTCTGTAGATGAGATATATTCTTCAAACGAATAGAAGCCAGAACCTTTGTATAAGAATTGAAGGCAGGGAATCTCTAAAGGCAATTTGAGGGCAGCAAATATCTCTAGATGATCGGAAGGCAGGAATTCTTCATATACCTGCTGAATTGTCTGTTGTAAACTAGGTGAAGGGAGTCCCTATAGAGCGGAAGGGAGGCTCTATAGACTATGGAAGAACTAAAGGGAGTTTTTGTAGACCAGCTGAAGCTAAAGGGAGTTTTGTAGACCGATGGACTGATAGAAATCTAGAACATAATGAGTGGAAAGGTAATCCTTATAGACGGGAGGATCTGTAAGGACATTTTTTTACTAAAATCGGAAATACTGAAGGAGTTTCCACTTACACAAAGCAGGTCCGACAAATTCATCCTTGGTCATGCCAGTGATGATCGGTATTTTCATGTAATCACCATTTTGATAGGAACGCACCGGATCCTCTGTGAGAAAACGTTCTTGGCCAAAATCACGTTCCACAACGGGTTTCCATAAAATTAAAGGATTCTGGCGGCCAAATTCGAACATATTTCTCAAGGTGTTGGCATACTCCAAATAGTGTTTCTATATGAGGAACATATTAAATTTTAAACAGAGCATTTTCCAAAAAGCGTACTCACTTACCCTCTTTAGGCAATCCATCATTTCCGTAATATTCTGTAGTGGACACTTTAGCAGTAACGCCTGGCGTTGAGCCACATACAACTGTTCCTCGGGTAATTCCCATTGGCCCGTTGCCGAACCACTCATAATAATCGCTTTGTGGAACAAATTCTTCGACATTGGCGAAACCATGTGGAGAGTTACACTCATAGCTCCGGCACCATATCCCAGTAATGTTATAGAATTCGGATCACCACCAAATCTTGCAATAAGCAACTTGACCCAACGCAATAGGGCAACCTGATCCTTCAAACCCAAATTGCCAGGGGCTTCCTTCGTCCCGGTACTCAAAAAACCCAACGACCCCAAACGATAATTAAATGTCACCAACACAACACTACGATCCATAAAATATTGAGGACCGGCGAAATTTTTACTCTGTCCCGAGAGGGAATAAAATCCACCAGGATGTATGAAGACAATAACAGGTTTCTTAATATTCGGATTTTTCTCTGAAGGCAATTCTCTTGTGTAGATATTTAAACGTAGACAATCCTCGGAGACATCTTTACTACTGAGGCCAGGTTGAGGACACATGGGACCATCAAAGGTGGCATCGAATATATCAAACCATTGATCCACTGGCTCGGGAGGTTTGAAGCGCAACTCACCCACCGGTGGCTTAGCATAGCGTATACCACGAAAAGCATAGAAATTCCGTCCTCTTTGTGATGTCAATAGGGTTCCACGTATTTTCCCCAGTGCTGTGGTGATTACCATATCGGAAAGTTCTTTGTCATTGCCCTTTGGCGAAGAATCATCATCATCTTCTTCATCATGATCTTCTATGGCATTTACACACAAAATTATCGAAAGGAAAAGAAGAACAACCACGAACGACGCGCGCTTGAACATTATCGACGGTGTTAAAAATGCAACTGATTTTGTGGCCAAGTCTTGGAGGAGCTTTTATACCCGGTCGCCTTTTTGGAAACAACATCAATGTTATGGTCAAGCGTCAGTAAGGAATGCATATTAAAATGCAATATTAATGAATTTCGCCCTGACATCTAGACATCTTGATGTGCCTTATAAATGAGCCTATTGTTAAGCAAGCAATGGCATTCCTTGATTCCCTCTAATGCAACTCCCACATTGCTTCTTATCCCAATACTGTTCTTTTGCCTTTTTACACCCTACACCATGGATATGTGGAAAATTTGTTTGTCAGACATAAATGATCTGAAGGGTGTCTAAAAATAATGCAGGAATTCTCTATAGTCAAACTTAAAACGACCTGAAGGCAGTCGATAAAGACAATCTGAAAGTCTGTAAACGATCTCAAGGAAGTCTACTTAGACGACCTAATGGATTCTCTATAGAAGACCTGAATGGAGCCTCTATTGGCGACCTGAAGAGAGTCGAGCTGCATGAATTCTCTGTAGACAACCTGATGGGAGACATTCTAGACGCAGTAATGAGTTCCCTATAGAAAAGCCTTTACAGACGAACTGAATGGAGTTCTTAAAGACGAACTGAAGGGAGTATTTATAGAAGACCTAAATGGAATCTTTATAAACGAACTGAAGGGAGTCTCTATAGACAGCTGAAGGCAGTCTCTATGGACGAGCTGAAGGGAGTCTATATAAATATATAGACGATCTGAAAGGAGTATCTGTAGACGATATGAAGGTAGTCTCTGTAGCCGACCTAATAAACACTGTTCAGAAGACTTGAATAGAGTTTCTATAGATGAGCTGCAGGGATTCGATATAAACGATATGATGGGTGTCTATGTAGATGATCTGAAGGTAGTCTCTGCAGACGACCTAATGAAGTCTCTATAGGCGATATGCAGGGATTTCTCTTTAGACGACCTGAAGCTCTATAGACGACCTGATGGGGGACTCTATATACGACCTGAATTATAGAAGAGATGAGCTGTGTACCTACAGTCGAAAAGAAGGGAAGTATTATCTAAAGACTAGTCTCTACAGACGACCTCATTCTCAGTTTTTTTTTTTTATTAGCGACTTAAAAAATAATATTTTTGAGCAAATTGAAGCAGGGAACCTCTAAAAATAAATTCAATGTAGAAGTCGAATAGAGCATTCTACTCCCAAAGATTGCAACGACTTTCTTCTTAATAGTGTAGGCTCCTACATTGTCTACCCCGCCATATATTCACTTTTTTCCCAGGAAGAATTGAAATTGCATCATAAATTCTAAAGCCAAAACACGTTGGGATAAAGCGTAACTAACCTTTCAGAATGGCATGGCATTCAACTGCAAAAACAAACTTCAAATCTTCCCACACACACCCATACCAGGCCAAGGCGCAAAAGGTGTTAAAGCCATACACCTCCTTCACCTCTACCCCCACCGCCACGAAGAACCACAACTTAAAGATAAATTAATTACTCTACATTTCCCACGTGATCAGGCTTTGCGTGTTCGATGCCAATAAGAAAGGAAATATGTTATTGTTAAATAAGCATAAAAAAGGAAACCTAAATACCCTCTAATAGCTGTGAATGAAAGGCCGAATAAAAACAACAACAACACCAGAAACATAACACAATTTAAGGCAGCCAGTTAAAAGGTACATACACTCCTTAAGAAGATAACCAACCATGAATGGCTGGCTGGCTAACCCTGGCAAAGTTTTGTATTTTGGGAATTCCTCAGACAATAACAACAACAATTCACTGAATTATAACCAATTGGTTTTGGGAACAAAACTGTTAACACTTCACTCACCCTTAAAACGAAACCGAACTTCACTTCTTGTTATACGCGTGAGCTGGCAAGCTTCTGGTCGAGTGGTTGATTGTCTAGATATATTTGCCTTTTCTTGTGGGTCATTAATTGACACTGTCCATTCCACAATTCTGGCCTGCCAAATGATGATGACCATATAGAAGAACAAGAATTTGGTTTAATTTTTTTCTGGTTTTTTTATGGCACCATTAAAAGGCGCTTAATATGGGTAATTTGTAAGTTGTTGTTGTTTCACTGTTCACTGGGGAAGACTTCGTTTAGTCGCGATCTGTTGATGATTTAAGGATCAGCAAACAAAATGCTTTAATATACACCCTTAATATGTTGAGAGTTACGTAAATGGTCGTAATCACACTTATCACCTTCGAAATGGAAGATTACATGAATTTAACACGTTTTCGAACGAATTAAAGGTTGACCAGACCATAAGGATATGAGAGCCATAAGTCAGGAAAGGATGTCCGTTTTTTAGCGTGAGAATTTTCTGACCATAACTTTGTCTATTATGTGCTAATTATAAAATTACTGAAAGGATGATGAGAATCTGTGTAGGAAAGACGAAGAGGGTCTCGAAGAAAGTCTTCGGAATAATCCAGACCTTATAGGTGAGGAGCTTTATAAACGAACTGAAGAAAGTCTTTTAGAGACGAGCTGAATGAAGTCTTTCATAGATGAGCTGAAGGGAGTCTTTATAGCCGAGCTGGAGGGAGTCTTTATAGCCGAGCTGGAGGGAGTCTTTATAGCCGAGCTGAAGGGAGTCTTTATAGACGAACTGAAGGGGGTCTTTATAACCAAACTGAGGGGAGTTTTTATAGACAAACTGGAGGTGATCTTTATAGACGAGCTGAATGTAGTCTTTTCTCAAGCTGAAGGGAGTCTTTCATAGACGAGCTGAAGGGAAGCTTTTTGGCGACGGACTGAAGGGGGTCTCTATAGACTGGTTGAAGGTAGTCTCTATAGACGAGCGGAGGGGAGTATTTCATATACGAACTGAAGGACATCCCTAAAGACGAGCTTAAGGAGTCTCTACATACGAGTTGAAGAGAGTCTCTATAGACGAGCTGATTGGAGTCTTTATAGACGAACTGGAGGAAGTTTCTCTATCTGAAAGGGGTCTTAATAGACAGACAGAAGGCAGTCTTTATAGACGAGTTGAATGAAGTTTTTGGCGACGGGCTGAAGGGAGTCTCTATAAACTGGCTGAAGGCGGTCTCTATAGACGGACTGGATGAAGTCTCGATAGTCGACCTGAAGCTAGTTTTTATAGGTGGCCTAAAGGGAGTCTCTATAGATGGTCTGAAGAGAATCTCTGTAGAAGATCTGAAGGGAGTCTCTATTGACGACCTGACGGCAGTCGACCTGCAAGGATTCTCAGTAGATGACATGAAAGGAGATTCTGTAGACGGCCTAATGGGTTATCTATATGTGATCTGAAGGGGGTCTTTATATATGTGTTGAAGGGGATCTGGAGGGAGTCTTTATAGAAGAAGTGAAGGGAGTCTCTATAGATGACCTGATAGGTGTCTGAAGGAGTATTTATAGACGAGCTGAAAGGAGTCTTAATAGAGGAGCTGAAGGGAGACTCTATAGACGAGCTGATTTGAGTCTTTATAGGCGAGATGAAGGGAGTCCTAAAAACGAGCTGAAGGCAGACTTTTTAGATGAGCTAAAAGGAATTATTTGTATAGGAGCTGAAAAATTGAGTTTTTATATATGAACAGAAGAAATAAGTCCTTATAAATGCGCTGAAGGTATGTAGGTGTACGACCGGAATGGATTCATTATGGAATGGGAGGGATTCTTTGTTGCCGAGCTGGTCAACTTTTATAGAGCGAGAGGAAGTGTTTTTGACAAGCTGAGCAGACCTTTATATACGAGATGGAAGAAGTCTTAATAAAAGGGATCTGAATGGACATTCATTGCCGATATGGGCCTTTCATGTCAAGAGAAGTGGGTAGACGACATGGAGTGAATATTTATAAATGGTCTGGAGGGATTCTTTATATACGAACGAAAGTCAGCCTTTATACACGAGATGAATGGAGCCTTATAGATGATGTGAATTTTCATAGAAATTATAAAAAAGGGGTCTGGTTTATGTGGGTGATATGGATTTCTTTATCAGACCATCTAAATAATTTGAAGATTTTTGACTCAATATCCTTTTAATTAAAAACCCGGAATATCCCCTACTTCTCATTGATCTACCAACATTTAACTGACCCCTTGAATTTATGCAAAATTCGAAAAACAAAAACTCCCACGGAATGACATTTCTCACTCCGTTTTTGCAAATTGACAGGACCTTGAGCATGCCCACTCATCTTTCAATTAAGTGATGGATTAGTGTCCAAAAACAAAAAAGATGTTTACAGGGATTTAAACAATTTAAAGAAGGATATGACACACAGGGATGAACGCTGCAGCCGTCAATTGGGCACTCAACGAGGAAGGCGAACAGGGAATTGTCTCTTGACATTGTCACTGCTGATGATGGATTGAGGCAGAGAATGGTTGTTGATAAGCAGATTGTCTCTTTGTTGAAATCATCTTCAGGATGTTTGTATGATTATGTGAGTGTGTGCGTGTGTGTGTGAATATTTAGCATAGCATAATCAAATCCATTGACGATCTGCAAATGTGATTATTATTACAGTTATGCTCGAGAGTTATGGTAATTAATATTCGATTGTCGAATGTAGGCGAGGTAAGTATGGAAGTCAACGTGCACTGCAAAAGGACCATAGCGGAACTGGCAGCTGGCCTGGTCGTCGTTGTCCACCGGGCCAGCCATCCAGGCCAATAAGTGTACGTACGTGCCTACGTTACTATTTAGAAATTCATTAAAGGTATTTGCCTCTGCCGGTGGCTACTTCCACCTTTATTGCCACGTTCGTTGACAATTCTTGGTTAAATGCTGTTTTGTTGTAAATTTTTTTCTGTAGCTTAGAGCCATCATCGTCATCATCATAAACGTCAACTTAATATGCCACAGACTGTACACGGCAATACAGAAATCGATGGTGACGTTGATGTCTTGGTTTTTGGCCACAAAACTATTTTATGATGGTAGCGATGAGGCTGAGTGCACCGAAAAATAACAAAAAATAATATTGACGACATCAACAACGACGTTAGTCTTGCGGTTGGTTGCCAAGGGCCCCATCAAGCAGCAGACGCCAAGAACACTCTGTCAGAGAGTTAACACTCTTGAAGACGTTTGGCAGCGTTTTACAACATTAGCTCTGCTCTGACTTCACGCCTTCTTGGTATCCAGCATTTCAACGCACTTTGCTTAACAGTTTGTTTTTGTTTTTTGTATGGAACAAATGGCACGAGTTTAAAGGAGCCTATAACGGCAGGTGGCATACGTCTTTGTTTTGCGTAAGACAAACAATCTTACGTGAGAGGGATCGTGAAGGATTGAAAAAAATAGGTAGTAGAATACCAAGGATGGGAGATACGATTTTTGGGAAGATTACATAAAAAATCTGCTAAAATGAGTCTCGCAAGACGAGGCGAAGAGGGTCTTTATCGATTAACTTAAAGGAGTCTCCGAAGGCGAACTGAAGGTAGCTTTTTTCGATGTACTGAAGAAAGTTTGCAGAGAGTCGACTTGAGTCGACCTTCAGCTCGTCTATGAAAGATTCCCTGAAGTCTAAAGTCTTTCATAGACGAGCTGAAGTGAGTCTTTCATAGACGAGCTGAAGTGAGTCTTTCATGAAGTGAGTCTTTCATAGACGAGCTGAAGGGAGTCTTTCATAGACGAGCTGAAGGGATCTGAAGGGAGTCTTTCATAGACGAGCTGAAGGAAGTCTTTCATAGACGTGTCAAAGAAAGTCTTCCATAGACGAGCTGAAGGTAGTCTTTCATAGACGACCTAGAGGGAGTCTTTTCATAGACGAGCTAAAGGAGTCTTTCATAGACGAGCTAAAGGGAGTCTTTTATAAAGGAGCTGAAGGGAGTCTTTCATAGACGAGCTGAAGGAGTCTTTCATAAATGAGCTGAAGGGAGTCTTTCACAGACGAACTGAAGGGAGTCTTTCATAGACGTGCTGAAGGTTTGATAAAGATAAGAGCTGAAGGGAGTCTTTCATAGACGAGCTGATATTGAATTTAAAAAATATTTGAAATTTTGACGAGCTGAAGGGGGAGGTCCATAGCACGAGCTGAAGGGAGTCTTTCATAGATATAGCTGAAGGTAATAAAATTGTGCAAAGTTTCGAGCTGAAGGATATTCCATTCGAGCTGAAGGATTTTAAAAGACGAGCTGAAGGGAGTATTTCGTAGGCGAGCTGAGGGGTCTTTCATAGGCGAGCTGAAGGGAGTTTCATAGTCAAGCTGAAGGGAGTCTTTCACAGACGAGCTGAAGGGAGTATTTCAAAGACGAGCTGAATGGAGTCTTTCACAGGCGAGCTTAGGGGTCTTTCATAGATGATAGCTTCAAAAATTGATTCAAATCGCCAGTTATTGGATTTAAAACAAATATTGGAAATTTTGACCAGATGAGGGGAGTCTCTAGAGGCGAGCTGAAGGGAGTCTCTAGAGGCGAGCTGAAGGGTGTCTCTAGAGGCGAGCTGACTTCAGCTCTTCTGTCTCTATAGACGAGATACTCCCTTCATCACAAGGTGTCCTAGGGGTGAGATCAAGGAAGTCTCTAGAGACTAGTTGAAGGGAGTCTCAAGGGTGTCCTAGGGATAAGATGAAGGGAGTCTCTAGAGGCTAGCTGAAGGGAATATTTCATAGACATGCTGAAGGGGTTTTTATAGACGAATTGAAGGGAGTCCTTAGAGGTGCGTAGAAGGGTGTCTTCCATATACGAGCTGACGGAGCCTTTATAGGCGAGTTGAAGGCAGTCTTATAGACGAACAGAAGGTAGTTTTTCATAGACGAGCTGATGGGAGTCTTTATAGAAGAAACTTTATGAAAGAAAAATTTCTGAATTACAAATCAATAGTTCTGTATGATCCATCCCTGGCCAACATCAAGTAGAAGTAATACTCTGAACAACAACCATAACAATGAGTTAGCACGAGATCAATATTGTGTGATTTATTTTTGTTGTTGTTGTTTTCCTTCATGTTTGTTATACCCAAACTAGAACCTGGGCTACACCGCAGGATGTTGTCTGGCCAAGTTAGTTACAACGTCACTGCTGCTATTGTGCCTGTGTCTATTAGACTAAAGCAGAAGTGCGAATTATTATGTTGTTACTTTGTTTTACCTCAAGATCGTTTTATGAACAACAACAACGACAACAACAATTGCAATTGTTGTCCTTTTTTTTGGTTATGAGAGGCAAGAAGGTAATAAACAAAGGAAATTGTTGTTATTAGAAAAGTTAGACCTGATATACATGAAATTACCACAAGATGTGATGAAGTTGGCACACTCAGCCAGACAGCAGCTGAGGTTCCCTAAGGTGTTATTGTCGTCTTGTCTGGCGTTTGCCAAGTCATTGTGGCCTTCAATGTTTCCTTTTTATTTCTATTGCCAAGCGGGTGATGGCGATGTTTAGACTTAATTTTGCCACATTTAATTACGTTCATGTTGACATATTACCCGGCCTTAAAGGTGACCCCTAGGTGGCGGAGGAGGTTTGACAGCCAACAGAGGTGCCAAGGTAAGAAAAAATATGTGGGTGAGAAAAAATTAAAAAAAGTGTGTAATGTCTGTGTGTGTGGCCAAGTTTGAGAAACGATATTTTAATTAAAATACCAAGAAAGAATAGATGGAGAGTCAAGGATGATAAGATTTATTTTCTGGAGAAAATAGATTCTAATTGATAGAGGGTTTATGATCAATAACTGGGTGTTCCGTTCAAGGATAACATTTACAAAGGAGATTATTATTAATAAGACCTCTCTACAATAAAATTGTGAATTTATTTATTTGTAATTTTTAATATAGTTGAAACATTTCATAAAAAAATTATACGCGTTCTAAGTATTAATTCCATCTGCTTAGACATGAAATCTGTAATAAAAAATAGACAATAAATCTGTAATAAAATGTTCTGAAATTTAGAAGATTCCATTGCTTACTGAACCAAGTGCTTGCATTCAACTTGAAAAAAATTATTTTTTATTGGTCTCGTAATGTTCCTGGTTCCTGGCTATAACATTACCCCCCTATTCACAATTTTTACATATTTTTTAATGCAAATCGATTTTCTAATTTCGTAAATTCATTATACGTACGAAGATTGGTTTCTCATTTGTATTTAGTCTCCATTAAAAATAATATCATTTCTTGTAAATTTTTTTCTTCTCAAAATTTCCTTTAAATGAGAATAATTTACTGATTACTTTCTTGTACTAATCATCATTAAATTCTATAATAAAAAGCACTCACCAAAATTCCTCAGTGAAGAAAAAAAAAAATACGAAACATAATATTGATTTCCCCCATTAACACCTTGGCTCCCAATATAGTATAATGGCTCTAAATAAAGTGCGAACAACACATGTTGCTGCCGAACAACAAATTTATGATAATGATAATCGAAGGAACATCAATATTTTTGACACTTTTGCTAGTGATCGACGACAACGTCGATCATTTAAATAAATTGCAAATAATTTATTATATTATATATGAACTACAGGAAAACGACATGGACCCTTCCAATCTTTATTAACTGACACTAAGTGACTGAAAAAGACAGGAGACATCGAGTGAAGATGGCAAGTTCAATGTCTGAAGAAAAGTGAGGAAGAAATTAAGTGAACTATTATGCTGTAACAGGGGCTCGCTCGGTAGCCCTTCGGAATAATTTATGAGAAAAAATAAAGTAAAATAAAACAGAAGATTTATAACTCATTTTTTGCAATGTCGCTACATTTAGTTGGTGGGTAGTATTGGCAGAGGATAACAAATGACTTGGTGTTGCTTAAAACGTTCATCTGCATATTTTAATCTGTAATGTTCATACAGTCCAACCGGACCTCAATATGTACTAATCTACAATTATCACTTTTGGTATATTTGGCCCTCTAAATATAACCCTGTGAAAAGTCCGCAGATTTATCATAATTGTGATCCGCAGAACATTTAGTTAGTATGTCTTAACGGTAAACCACGGAGTGACTAAAAATATGGACAAAAGAAAAAGGGATGATCCATTTGATTCCTCAGTTATTATCCGACCATAACCAAAGACTTGACAAAACCTAAAATCCATTCTCTTTATCGTCGGGTGGATAGAACTTGAATCACATCACTTTCGCTAGTCGGGATAAACTTTCAGCCTGCCCGACTCCAGGTCGTCTACAAAGACATTCTGCCCTCAATATATCCTCCTTTATAAAGACTTCCCTCATCTTAATGAAAAATTATGTAGAGTAAGGACTTGCCAAAATAGTTGTACAAATGTAATTGGTGCCTTGAGAGCAAACTTAATTTTATTTATCGTCGGGTTAATCGAATGTGAATTACAACACTGTTGCTGATCGGGTTAAATTTTCTTATTACAAAGTCTCATTTTTTAAAATCCAGGAGACCCTGCCTTCAGACTCTAGGTCGTATATGAATATATTCAGCCACAATACCTCAAAAAAATCCTCCTTTATAAGGGCGTCCTTCATTTGGTCAATAAATACTGTCTTTAATTTCTTCTTCACCAATGTCAATGGTAAATGATGCAGGGCAAGACTTGGCAAAAAGTGTCCTAAATTTTTATACAAATGCAATAGGTGCCTTAGGGGCAAACCATGAGGACAAAATGATATTCCATTCTGTTTATCCTCAGGTTGATCGAGTTTTGAATCGCAACAAGACTCCCTGACTGCATCCCGTCTATAAAGATATCTTGCCCTCAGTACATTAAAAAGTCCTCCTTTATAAGTATTTCATTCATATCGTCTATAAATACTGCCTTCACATCGTCTTTAAGTTCGTTCCTAAAGTCCTAGCCCAGCTCTTATATAAAGACTCCCTTCAGCTCATCGATAAGACCCTTCAGCTCCTCTATAAAAACTCCCTTTAGCTCGTCTATAAAAACTCTTTTCAGCTCGTCTATGAGAGACTCCCTTCAGCTCATCTATCAAGACGCACTCCTGTTCGTCTATTAAGACTCCCTTCAGTTTGTCTACCAAGGACCCCTACCAGCTCGCCAATAAAGACTTCCTTCAGCTGTCCTATAACAACTTTCTTTAGCTCTCTATAAAGACTCCCTCCAGCTCATTTATAAAGACTTCCTCCCCCTTCATCCCGTCTATAAAGATTCCCTCCAGCTCATCTGTAAGACTACCTTCAGATTGTCTATAATGAGTCCCTTCAGCTCCTCTATAAAATGTCCTTTCCTTTCAATAACAAGTCCCTTCAGCTCGTCTATAAATTTTTCCTTTCATCTCGTCTATAAGGTTCCATTCAGCTCGCCTATAAATACTCCCTTCAGTTCGCCTATAAATGATAATAACTACCAGCAGTAGCAGTTGCTCTGGCGCCATTCAGCTCGCTTATCAAGGCTAGCTTCAGCTCATCAATAAAGACTCCATTTAACTCGTCTATTAAGACTCCCTCCAGATCGCCCATCAGTTTATTTATAAATATTTCCTTCAGCTTGTCTATGAAAGACTCCATTCAGCTCACCTATGAAAGACTTCCTTCACAGATCATCTATAAAGGACTCCGTTTAGTTCGTCTGAAGACTCCCTTCAGCTCGTCTATAAAGACTCCTTTCCCATCGTCTATAAATACTCCTCCGCTCGTCAATACCGGTTCTTTGCCTCAGCTCTCTATAAACTTCATATTTTAGGATTTCAGCTGACTTTCCACCTTCCGATTCGGGAATTTCTGGAGACAAAAATGTATTTAGAGGTCTTCTACTTACAAATGGATCTTGAATTCCTGCTAGATATCGCAACTGGTTTTTAATTTTGAAAATATTCATTAGATGCTTAGAGACCGTTCAAAGGTCTTCATTATATGGATATATTTTCAGATGTCCGCCACAACAAGTATTGGGCGAAATGGAAATGCTGATGAGGTCTTTTATCAATAGAGAGCCTTGCAGATAACTTCTATAGACAGTAGACCCTTTAGAATAGCCTCAGTTTAACGTCTATTGTTATGTGTTCCGAAGTCGTCATTGTCCTATTCCCTTTCCCCTTTATGAATATTCATTTCCAATGAAATGCAAAACCTAATCGAAATACTGCAAATTCAAACGAATTCACAAATTGCATCATTCATTTAGGCCATCGAGCGAGCATGCGTTAATAATGTTCTTTGGACAAATTGCTAATTTTCTCAAATGCATCAAACACCAAATAATCGTTCAGCCACTCGAGTCAATAGCTGGGAAATACATGAAGGGCAAGTCCAAATTGTATTGGTGGAAAAAAAATAATAATGGACCGACACATCGTATACAAACAGTACGGCAGTGAAGTGGCCTGGAGCTATTTGCCAAAAAAGCGGAGGCTTTCGCTGCACATACATATAAATGGATGTATGTGTTTCATAAAACATCCACGCGTCCACGTTCCCATTATGATCATCACATGGCCTGGTCGATGGAATTGCAGCTCATTTCGCTGATGGGTAAGCAGCAAGCCACAACCCAATATTTAGTTTTCTTTGAACCTACAACTTACACATCATCTGTTGTTTGGAGGGATGGGGGGCGAGGCAAGGAAAGTCAAGCCGAAAAAAGTCCTGGTTTTTTTCTTCGTCGACAGGAGCAGCCACATCGTTTGTCCGTGAGCATCATTAATGCGAGCAAACGTGATCCACCAAATCGATTTTTGTCGCCATTGGTGACAATAATAACAGAGTAGCGGACCAAAGCGAATGCTTGTTTGAACAACACTTTAATGGCCCCGGGCCAGTGTAGTGGTCCACCAAGAAACGCTGCCAAATCTAAATGAGCAAAAAATACAAATCAAAATATTTGGCCAACAAATAATATGCCCCGAAAACGTGTTTGGAATGTCCAGGCACGTTGGCAGCCATCGAGGCACCCAAGTGGATAGGAGAGAGGGTGTGTAAGGGGATTCTACTGTTTGATAATATTGGCCATTAAAAACGGACAACTGATGATGATTCAGTTGGAGGCTAACGGACACCTTTTTGCCAGCCTACCCTTTTGGGCTGGGGTCCCCAAAAGACCAGAAGACGCAGAGGAAGCAGCAGCAGCAACAAATGATGATAGTAGGTTCGGTGGCCACAAACCGATATCAAATAGGCGTTACTGGCCTGTCAATGTTGAGTTACTGTCAAACAAATTTATGAGATGCAGTTAAGAGCCTGGGGCCCCATTTTCGCATTGCTGTCAAAAGCAAATCATCATCGAAGTCATTTTTAATCAAATAGAAGGTGATGAACTTTTTAAAGAATGTTCTGCGGCCATGGAAGAAAATTCATCTGAAGAATCGCCTGTAGATAAGCCCGGCGCTGTCGATGGCTAGCCCTAAAGGAGGCAAGCAGTTAAATGCGATCAGTTAAAATTTCAATTTCATTGTGGGTTTTTTTCTTTTGTAATCTCTCCTGGGAATAATCAAAATGTAATAAAATTGATCATTTCATGTGACCACAAGTCAGTCATTAAAGCTCAGCCATATTTCGATGTTTAGCTTGTGGCAGGTTGTGCAAAAAAAAAAATACAAAGAAGATGTTGGTTTGTCCGTCTGTCATCACCACCATAAATAAACATAGTAAAAGATGATTAGACCTAGAAGAACTTGACTTGTCAATATGATAATGACTACCAGCAGTAGCAGTTGCTCTGTGGCCATAACTGGAATCGGTAGCGATGCATTTAAGGGCAATTGGCCACCCGGTGTAACACCAGGTGCCACCAAAAGTTCTTGCATCTTGCAGAGGAAAACGCTTTTATTTTTCTCCTTCTCTTCTATTTTTTGACAACTATGATGACCATTAAGCCGCCGGTGGCACTTTACCACTTAACGTGTTTTGGAAATACAAAAAAAATTGAACTTAATTGAAACCACCTCTCCACCCATACCCCTTATTTTTATGGCGATAAAAACCATTCCTATGGCACATATAATAATTAAGACCCCAGGTATTGGAGAGTGGTCCCTTAAATGCAAGTGTCGTCATGTGCTAATGCCATGATTCACGGCAATCAAGTTCTATTTTTAAAGAAGAAGAAAAAAAATCACAAAGTGCCTTTATGATGGTGCTCTGCTCTGGATCTATCAGGGCATGTGGCAAGGCCATCTATTCTATTGGGAATCATGCCATCACAAACAGGGATTGCTATCATGAATTGGTCTTGTTCTAAATACAGGCCACGAACAGGTGGTAAACTTGGTCATGCCTACCTCCCTCTCCTCCTTGCCCACCTCGCCTTCTCATATTTCCCAGAGGTGACCAGACGACAATTAATTTACGACAAGCCATAAAATCCATTCAACATGTCAACAGCGTTGAAACGAACATCAAAAGCAGGGACGAACATCAACAGCAGCAGATGCATATGAGTCGATTGATTGGATAAGCTCTGGTCAAACACAACAGCCGCCACCACCAGCCATCATGCTAATAATCACAATCATGGTTACAACAACTCGTTGAAAGACAAACATTACAGGACACAAGAAAACTGATTCTATTTTTTTCTTGTTTGCTTTTCTACCCTACACGCCTAGGCTGTGATGTGCCCATAACGTGTTTGGCATAGTTTCTTACTTAGACCAGAGATCGGTCGGTCGATGGCAAATTACACACTTCAACAGCAATAACTTCTAGTGGCTGCGTTTAGAAGTCCCCAAGGATGTAGCACGTGCTTTGAATTAATAAAAAGATGAAAATGAAAGTGGTGGCTGGTTTCTTCAAACACCTTGCAGTGATCTACCAAGAATAGATAGCTAGCTGGACAACAAAACCGGAAGAAGTTGTTTGCGGAGCAACTGATAGCAATTGCCGTTGAAGATTGTTCTAATTTTGTATCTAATTTTAAATGTGCTATTTCTCCACTCGTTGTTTTTTATTGGGAACTGGTAATGATTAAGAAATCTGGTTCTGATTGACCAGGTGGAAAATGGGGCTACTGGGTGAATAATAAGTTAATTTTTTTTCTTCTGAACTAAAACTAGAATTTGGAAACACGTTTTTTTTTTCAAGGACCAACCAGGCGCGGATTTGTTAAGAATTTTTTTCAAGGACTCAAAAGACGTCGACTTGTTACATTTTTTCAAGCTCTACAATAGGCGTGGATTTTTTAAAGAATATTTTTTCCAAGGCCTATATATTTTTTCATGGACCTATATAAGGCGTGGATTTTTTAAACCATATTTTCTCAAGGCGTGGATTTTTTAAACCATATTTTCTCAAGGCGTGGATCTTTTAAACCATATTTTCTCAAGGCGTGGATTTTTTAACGAATATTTTCTCAAGGCGTGGATTTTTTTAAAGAATATTTTTTAAGGCCTATATAAGGCGTGGATTTTTTTAAAGAATATTTTTTAAGGCCTATATAAGGCGTGGATTTTTTAAAGAATATTTTTCCAAGGGCCTATATAAGGCGTGGATTTTTAAAAGAATATTTTTCCAAGGACCTATATAAGGTTGTTTTGGTTGTTTTGAAGAATATTTTTTCAAAGCCTATATAAGGCGTGGTTGTTTTGAAGAATATTTTTTCTAAGGGTTATATAAGGCGCGGATTTTTTAAAGAATATTTTTTTCAAGGCCTATATAAGGCCTGGATTTTTTAAAGAATTTTTTTTTCAAGGCCTGTATTTTTTAAAGAATTTTTTTTCAAGGCCTGGATTTTTTAAAGAATATTTTTTCCAAGGCCTGTATAAGGCGTGGATTTTTTAAAGAATATTTTTTCCAAGGCCTGGATTTTTTAAAGAATATTTTTTCCAATGCCTTGATTTTTTAAAGAATAATTTTTCCAAGGGCCTATATAAGGCGTGGATTTTTTAAAGAATATTTTTCCAAGGGCCTATATAAAGCGTGGATTTTTTAAAGAATATTTTTTCAAGGCCCTATATAAGGCGTGGATTTTTTAAAGAATATTTTTCCAAGGGCCTATATAAAGCGTGGATTTTTTAAAGAATATTTTTTCAAGGGCCTATATAAGGCGTGGATTTTTTAAAGAATATTTTTTGCAAGGCCTGCATTTTTTAAAGAATATGTTTTCCAAGGCCCATATAAAGCATGGATTTTTTAAAGAATATTTTTTCCAAGGCTTGGATTTTTTAAAGAATATTTTTTCCAAGGCCTAGATTTTTTAAAGAATATTTTTTCCAAGCGTGGATTTTTTAAAGAATATTTTTTCCAAGGCCTATATAAGGCGTGGATTTTTTAAATAATGTTTTTTCCAAGGCCTAGATTTTTTAAAGAATGTGTTTTCCTTTTTTTTTATTACAATTACAATTCTGCAAGTCGAAAAATAAAGCTAAAATTGAAAAAAAAGAAAAATCGTACAAGCCAATGACATATATACCAGGATTTTCCGAGAGATTGAGCAATTCAAATATCTATGACAAAACCAATTATCAACTAGCCCTAAAATCTAAAAATAATATCAATAGCCTATTTAGCAAGACAAATGTAGTATATAAGATAAAATGTAACGGGGACAAAACCAACTTATGCCAAAAGGTATATGTTGGTACAACAAAAACCAAGCTAAAGACAAGACTTTCTGGTCATAAGTCAGATCAAAATACAGACAAGCCATTAGAACAAAAGACGGCTCTTGCAGCACATTGCACAATCACGGGGCATACACCAAATTTCAAAGACGTTGATATTTTGACACAAGAAAACAATTACAAACGACGATTTACTTTAGAAATGCTTAATATAATAAATGTACCACAAGAGAAGAGAATGAATTACAAGACTGACACGGACCACTGTGCACATATGTATAGAAATTTAGTTCATAAGCACAGACGAATTAGAGTTTAGTTTAGCATAGACGGTGTAACAAACCTGTAGCTTCTCTCAAAACGTAATATTTGTGTTATATTATTCTGTGAAAACCTTATTAAATAATTGTATCTTTTAGTATTTCCCTGAAGATGACTGTCGAAGACAGTCGAAATATTGGAAAATAAAAATAAAAAATCAGAAATCATAATACAGCATTTTATTTAACCTTGAGCCGAACTAAATCCAAACAAGAAAAATAATACATCACAGGTTAACAAAAACAACAAAACAATGAATATTTTTTCCAATAAAAATATGTTCTACCAGGACTTAATTCTTAATTTATTTACCATCCAATACTCAATGTTTAGCTTCCATAAATCATAAATCTGGAACAAAAACACAAATGACCACGTGCCTCCATATATGTAACACCAACAAACTGTGTGGTTTCCAATAGCCCACTAAAATTCCTTGACATTTAATGACCTTACCCCCACTTCAAATATTTGGATACGATGCCCTTATAATCTAGAAATCCAAATAAAACAAAAACACAAAGAAACTGACCCACAGCGGATGTTTACAACCACATACTAATAAAATTAGCATACATGTCCTTTTCGATTGCAATACCATTTCCAACAAAAGCGGAATGAAAAGCAAGCGACCACCTTTATTACTTTCCAATGATGACGATGATGATCGCCGTGTCTTTTGTCACTGTTCCATTATGGTTTACCACCCCAACGAATTGTCCGATTGTCTTTGTGCCATTGTCTGTTAAGTGTCCGAAAAACTCATAAATTACTCAACTTATGTGATCCTTAACGACCTTGTTTGCCGTATTGTAAATGATCACGATTGTCATAGTCGGCAGAGAGGCACGGTGTGCCAGCCGCCACCAATGCACATCCACTAGGTGAGGTTTATGGCAAATTCCTAATCAATTTGCAATGCTAACCGGTGATTTCAATAGGTGTGAGGATATGTTTTTTTCTGCCGATTTCTAAAATTTTTTTGGAGTGTTTTATGCGGCTTCATGTTCATTAGTCAATGTTTTTGTTTAGTTGTGTGTGTTTTTTTTTTGCTGTTTGGGTTTAGGTAATGGTGGCTGGCCGTGTAGGTCCTTTTGTCCTTTTTTTGGTTGGTGGTGTATACATTTTGGGGGAAGGTGTGCGTTTTTTGGCAACAAAACAATTTGCTTGGGTGTTTAATATTTATTTTGATTTTTGTTGTTGTTGTTGCAACTATCTGTTTGTTAATGATTGCAATTATTTGGGTGTGTAAGCAAACACAGCAACACTGAATCTCTGTATAAATGTGTGTGTCTGTTTGTTTGCGTTGTAGGGATTGTAATTTGTATTGAGTTCGTTATGAACATTGTTGTGTTGTTTCCTTTTGTCATTGTTGTTGTAGTTGTTGGTATTATTGATAGTCATAGATGTTTTTGTAATAATAGAATGCTAATTTTTGGCTGTTATTGATCGTCAATCAATATTTACGTTCGAAAGAAATAACAAGAACGTTGAAGTGTTTAGCCAAAATATTAGATTTATTTGACAATAGATTGTAATTTCTATGCACAGTGTAGCGCGCTTCCGAATTCAGTGGAATTTGTAAACTGTATTTTGTATAACTTTGCTAATTGCAAAGATCAGCCACCGTTTGTGGGAAGTGATAGTGAAGTGTTTTTTTTTCTACCTACAATATTAAATGGAATCATGAAAAGCGAGCTTACTTCCCTAAACAATTTGACACGAATCGGTTTGGTTATTTTTTCTCGGAACTTAAAGGACTCAGATGGAGAGAGTTCTTAAAATTGTATTCAAATAATGCCAGAACTTATATTTTTTCCTCTAACAGCAAGGGATTAAAAGAATATTTTTTTTCGTAACAACAGAGAATTTTTGGTAAAAAATATATTAAATTTTGTAAACATATTTTCAGAGTTCAGAGAAGTGTGAATTTCTTAAAGTATATTTTTTCTCGATATGTCAAAATGTGTATTTTTAAAGAATTTTTATACCCTACACAACTATGTTGTCAGGGTATTATAGCTTTGTGCAGTCCCAAAAGTTTGTAACACCGCGAAATATTGGTCCTAGACCCACCTTTAAGTATACCGATTGTCATATTTCGACTAGCTGAGTCGATCTAGACATGTGTGTCCGTCCGTCCGTCTGTCCATTATATTTTGTAAACACGATACAGGCCACAGTTATGGACCAATCTTCACGAAATTTTGCATGTAGGGTGGGTTCTGACCAATGAAGACCCCTATTGTTTTTGGGAAAGATCGGTTAATATTCAGAGGATGAAATGGACCAAATACTTAATTTTTGTCGGTTTTTCTGGTCGCCCCAGAGGCCGCAATAATGGCCCGAACATCGTGAAATTTTGCATGGAGAAGGGGATCGGGCCAAAGAATAAGCATGCCTGTTTTGAAAAAGATTGGTCAATATTTAGCGGTTCAAATGGACCCTGACTTTTGTGTGGAAAATTACAAAATTTGTATTCTATAGCGTATATATTTACCCATGAGTGACATAGACCCGAGAAGTTGATATTATATCCAAGAGGAATGGTTGACCTTTAAATTAATACCAATTATATTGTTGTATGTGCTCGGATGTGGAAGTTACACCTAAATATTTACAGGTATCTCCGTATTCAGGGACGTACGCAGGGGGGGGGGGGCGGGCCCCCCGGAAATGAGGTTTTTTCACAGTAAATTTATGTTTGCAACAGCGATTTTTTCATTTTGTGTTATTTTCGAGTCGATATATAGACCACAAATGAACGTCGAACATCACAACACAACACACGGTGAAGGGAATCTGGACAATAGCTGTACCGAATACTCGTAATATTCGAAGAATATGTCAGTGTGAGCAAGGGGTGCTGTTTACCTCTAATCGGGCAAGAGGATGCAAATATCACGAAATATTGCCCAGGCTCGGAATAAACATCCGCAGAAAATTTGAGTTCCGTGGTAGTTGTGTAGGGTATCGTATGTTCGGCCCCGTCCGACTGTACTGATCCGCTCACTGTTTTTTTTTTTCAAAATCTATCACTTTGGGGATTTTAAGGAACGTTTTTATAAAAATCAGGAGAACGTGGTTAAAAAAATATTTTTTGATCAGCAGTAAAGTGTGGATTTTCTCAAGGAATTTTTTAACGATCTATAAAACTTGGACTTCTTAAAGAATATTATATTCATAGACCCTTAAACCAAGGATTTTATATCGTATGATTTAGAGAATATTTTTCGAAGAATCAACAAGGCGAGGATTTTTTAAAAAATATTTTTTCAAGAACTCAGAATTCGTGGATTTAAAGAAGGAATATTTTTTTTCCAAAGAAAAAAAGTCATTGATTTTTTAACTAATATTTTATACAAGGACCAATAAGACGAGGATTTTTAACGAATATTTTTTCCAAGGATTAAGAAGGCCTTAATTCTTCAAAGCATATATTTCCAAGGATTTTTTTAAGAATATTTTTTCCAAGGACCAACATGACGTAAATTTTTTTAAAAGATTTTTTAAAGAATATTTTCGTGGGCCTATATAAGGTGTGGATTCTTTAAATAATATTTTAAGGGGCCTATATAAGGCGTGGTGGTCCCATCTTCCTACTTAACCAAGGCTACGTAAAGATAATAGGTTGTACAAAGTTCCGTTTAAATCGGAAAGTCCGTTTGCATGTTAATATAAAACTAATTTTTAGCACAAGTTTGACCATTTTGTGGGAGGTACCCATGTGTCCTATATTCAAACGTGATCTAGGCTTGGTAAAGGTAACAGGTTGTGCAATGTTTGGTTCAAATCGGATATTCCATTAGCCTAATATTGGATTTGTAAATATTGAAAATTTTGACCTCTTTGGGGGAGGTACCATAACGAGTGGACCAATGGGTCCCTACTTCCTACTAGATTTAGGTTTGGTAAAGATAATAGGTTGTACCAATATTCGTTTAAATCGTAAAATCAGTTTGTATTTTAATATAAAATAAATTTTTTAGCAAAATTTTGACCATTTTGTGGGGGAGTTACGAGAAGGAGTGGAACAATATTCCCCACCTTCGGACATAAACTAAGTTTGGAAGAAATACTAACATGTGCAATGTTTGGATGAAATTGATCAATCCCTTCGAGAGTTATCGTGCGCACCAGCCAGCCAGACAGACGGACAACGCACGGACGAACATGTGTAGTAAATCGACTCCAAATTTTCTGAAACGGATTTGGTCCAAAGAAACATGGGTCTCAAACCAATATTTCGATGAGGCACATTTTCATCGTAGGGTATACAAAAATTATGATAAATATTTTTTATGAATAAATAGGCCCGCATTTTAAATCCTGCTTATTGGAATGGGTAGATTTTTTTTTCGATATGAGGAATAACTGCATATTAAGATCCCGCTGCAGGGTTTTATCCTACTTTTCCTACCAAAGATAATGTAATTTAGTTCCTAATAATTAAAAATACTTCTTCGCAAAAATGTTTTCAACATAGGTCCATGTTTTTACATATCCTAATTTCGGTAAGTAAAATTTCCTAACTCATTCCGCAATCAGCTTGTGTTACAATATAGGTATATTTTGTAAATAGGGGTATATAAGTAATTTTAATGCGCACCTCATGGTGAAAGGTATACACATTTCGGTCGGTTCTTAATTTTTAAAATACTCCTTACTTTTTTTAATGACAAACAGGGCTTCGAATTTTCTAAAAATTTATATTTTCCAATTTTTTACATTTTTTAAAGATTTTATATTTTATTCAAATATTTTTTTAAATCTCATATTATTTCCAAAACTTCATTTTGACTAAATGTGTGCATAAACTTCAAAACACATTTGTCCGCTTTGTGCCACTGTGTTTGCCTATTGATTGGTGGTGGTAAATATTGCATAGGCAAAAATACACGCTAATGATTAAAGGCTAATAAATTAACGATTTTGACACTTTTTTTGATGGGGCCCTAAATGAATATTCGATTGCGATAAAAATGCAAAAAAAAAAAATAGAGGCATGGCATGCAGATTGGCTAACATACATGCATGGCAAATAACACACACATTTACTCTCAACAAAATATATCGACATTACTCAGTTTCGAATCCACTCTGACTGACTGGATGTCACTTCAACAATTTCAAATCATCAATAAATAGCAAAAAAAGCAAAAATATTTCTGACTACTTTTTTTGCTGCTGCTGCTTTGAATTTACAACTAGTAATGATGTCGATTAGTTGTTGGCGAAAAATAAACAGCAACAACAACCACAACTTATTGCTAGTGTTGTGTCGGTCGGCACTTTATAAACCATTAATATCGATTAATTGAATGGATGCGCGCTGTAATGTGATGTGTATTTTGCTTTGCTTCAACACCTTTTGCATATAAATGTTCCATCATTTTGTTGGATCATTTTTAATAGCGAAAATCAAGCAAAAAGAAATGCAAAAAAATAAATATCATTAATTTTCGTCGTTGTGTTCGATTTTTACAGGGGGCGTAGGAACAGTAATAAATGGCCGTGGGAGTTTTTATGGGAGATCCGGGAAATTTGTCATTCAGTGTTACCTTCAGAACTTATTTATATGGAGATTATAAGAAAAAATGGGAATCTTAGGTGTTTTCAAGGGACAAAGAACAACTTGAGGAGCTGCATTAACTTCATCTATGAATTCATTGAATATGGTGAAAATTTCATTTTTAAGACCCACTGAAATATCGAGCTACTGAAATATCGAGCTCTACAATTAGTATATAAGCAATTTATAAGTGAAGGAGCCTTTTCAAAATAGCCTCACAAATTGCCTTCAATATGTTTGTCGGCATTTCTTCTCATCTCTCATTTTATTTATCACATTTGTTATTTTGCCGCCACCTTGTAACCCGGAAGCTGTACAGATATTTACCGAACAATGTTGCCCGGACATCAATTAAATTGCAATATGCGACGACTACCTCATTTTGCCTCTAAACAAAAACTACTTTCTTTGCCAAATATTAACACCTTGTTTGTTAACACAAAACAATACCTGGAGCTGGCAACAATTGTTGCCAAAAAAAAGTCGAAATTAACATGACCGCCGTTATCATCTCGATGAAGAAGTAGAAGGCTTGCCCACACATTTGTATGGCCTACCTTCTGATTGGTGACCACCACCAGCTAACCATTTGCATAATTCATTTGAAGAGTTTTGAGTATTGTATTTGAAATGTGTTTTTTCCATTACATTTCAATAATTTGCATTACCTTGAGGCCGACCGGTAGTTTCTTTAAATGATGATCACATTGTCCTCCCCATAATTTGTTTTAATTAAGTCCAATTTAAATTCGATGAAAGCGCTCTCTCTAACAACAAACGGTGTTCCATGTAATGCAATGCAATGGTGAAAACAACATTGTTTTCTGTGTAAGATGCAAATGCTACCAGAAAAAAACAAGCAACGACAAACTTTCCACCTGATCAACCCGCATCCAAAAGGGAATACATGTGAAGAGTTGTGTCGTTGTTCCGATACTTTGTCGGCCTGAATGTAAATGTGAGTACACATGTCAACGCACTACTTCCACTAAATGGGTTTAATGTACCAATAATAGTACACGGAAAGAAAATTTTTAATTTACTTAGTACCCAAAGGGTATCCAACAATTACCCAAATGAAGTCTAAATGAAGTTTCCTAGACTCAACTCAATCAATCTATATCAAAATAGTATTTAGAGGGGACAGATAAAGAGAGTTAAAGAATCAGATCATAATATTAAATCGATTACAAAATTTTTCATTCAAGGACATGTTACGTATGAGAAGAAAGAATTAAATCAGTCTTTAAATTTGTCGGGCTGAATATGACGCACAATATAATATGAACGAAAAAAAGTAAGTATTTTTCTATCCATTGTTCTTCTAAATTATATTAAACTGACTTACCTGAATTACAAACATAGATCTGAAAAATAAAAAAATATGTATTAAAAATGATTCCAAACACATTTTTAAAAAAATGTAAATACTATTGGAGTTCTGACATTATTTTAAACGGTTCCGATTTTAACCATTTCTATATTCAAACTTTTTATTAGTCAATAACAAAGATAGCTTAACTAATCCTACTAATACTAATTTTAGACCAAGTCCATTTCAAACAATCGTCGATTCAAGAATATGGGGCAGACTGCCTGGTTTGCTTGTGCGATCGATAATTATCGAAAGCCGTAACCGATTTGATTCTAACTTTCACCAAACCTAAATAAGATTCGAAGATATAATCCACTTATAACCAAGAGACTATAACAATTGTTTAAAAAGTCCACGCCTTAGGGCCTACAAAGAGGCTATAAAATTTTTTTATATAGTCCACGCATTAGGGCCTACCACGAGGCTATAAAAATTGTTTAAAAAGTCCACGACTTGGGGCCCACCAAGAGGCTATACAAATTGTTGTTAACAATTTTGAAATATGTCAACATTTGAAAAATTGGTAAATCTCATATGAAGCAGATTGAGAATCCGACACAAATATTGCACATCGTAACAAAAAGGAGACAAGGCGATATGTGCAACTATAGATAAATTAGTCTCCTCGCATATAAAGTGCTGCCCAGTGCACAGTGTGAACGAGTGAAGGCAATGGTCAATGATATTATTGGACTTATTGGACCAGATTTTCCCTCTGCGCCAACTCCTGGAGAAGACCCACGAAAAACACATCGTTACATTCCACCTATTTGGCGTTCCGTTCAGAGATGTTTAAAGCCATGTTCTGCAAAATCAATAGGGTTAAGCAGGATAAGTTTAACTGGCACAAGGTCAGCAGATAAAGTCGGAGAAGACCAAGAGCTTCTATACCGAACGAGGATTCAGACAAGGTGACCTTTTTAACATATTGCTGAAATGTACACCAAACAGCATGTACTCGCCTGCATCGGCATAATGGGCATAATGGGAAATAAGTAAGTGAACGAATTAAGAAGGAGTCGGCCAAAGTGGGACACGCAGTAAATGGCGAGGAGACCAAGATGATGGTATCACCTCGCAAGACGTTCAGTAGACTCGAACCAATTGTGGAACTTGAAAACCACAGCTTGGAGGCAGTCAAAGATTTTATATACCTTGGTACCACCATAAATAAAACTAATGACAGCTTTGAAATTAGGAGAATAATAGTGTTGGTCAACAGATGCTACTATGGTCTGAGTAAACATTTTAAGAACAATGCCACCTCTCGCCAGGCCAAACTCCCACCCTACAATACGCTGATACTAACCTTGCTGGTGTATAGTTCTGAAGCAGCTGATGGTTTATGCAGAAGACAAAGGCCACGAATTCGATGGAAAGATCATGTTAAAGACAACATTTCGGAACAGGGTCTTTAAAATTGGAAAAGCTGCGCATCGGCGCTTCTGGAATTGTTTTTAAGCTCGGTTTATGGAACAAATGTTCTGTCACAAGCCAGCTAGCTAAATAAGTAAATGAGACTGTGCCTCGGCAACTGCATTAAAGATACTCGGACCTTTTCGATACGCATCTAGATCTAAAGGCTCTCTTTTATAACGTTGGACTCCTATTTCTACAACATGCTGACCATCAACAAAGTTTTCATTACCTGCGTCCCAATTACTGCTGGCAAGCGACTTGAGGGCCTTTTTCCCAATCTTCAACTTATTGCATATAACGATTTGAACATGCTTTCGAATGTGGCCACGAAAATGTGGTTGCAGATTCAAAATTACATAATCAATGTCATTTTAATCTCCGCTGTCAATGAGGTAAACAATTTGTGGTGAACGATGCTGTGACAAACCGGGCAGAACCGCGGTCCGGGGTTTGTTCGATCCCTTCACGAACTAAAAGAATATGTAGCAAACATGCCCGACCATGGAGTCTCTTGCAGAATTCTAAGAGATTTGACTCCCTTTGAGTAGATAGTATTATGTATATTAAAATGTTGCTAAATTATATATTTTTCTAAGTGTACCACTATCTATGTAAATTTCAAATTTAGTACTTTAAAATTGTTTAAGCCGTTATTACCGAGAAGTCAATGTGTTTTTGTAATACCACTCTCAAAAAAGTGAAGGAAACGACAAAGAGCTACCAACAACCAATTGGAACTTGGTGAACTTAGAAATGAAATTTGTTGAACGCAAATGTGATGAGAAGATGGTTTAATGTGGTCATACGCATTCATAGTTCAGCATATTAGGAAGACTTCTATGATGACAATATACCATGTACTACCTTTCCTGTAAATATGAATGCTTGTCTCCGGATGGCTGGCTGGCTGACTGGATGTACGCATGACTGGTTAATGAAACCATGGTGTTTAACCAAAAAAGCAAAAATGAACTAACCGTAAAATGTCTAAGTCTGCCTTTGTGTGTGTTCTACGCCATCATAATATGCGGGGCTTTAACACTCTTTCTCTCTAAGCGCAACACTAATTAAGATGGCCACAAAACTAGGGAAAATTTTTGACTTAACATCGAACAAGTTGCTTGACTGTCATTGGTTATTCAAGTGTATTTATGAGATGACAGGAAGCACGCCAAACTGAACGCTTACATTTTTATGTGGTACTTGACAATTGTTTTTGTTTAACGCGACCCTAATCGCCGTCAAATAGCTTTAATTATCCAGAAGTAACGTATTTTTTTGTTAGGTTTAATGGTTTGACTATCATCATAAAGGCTCATAGAGCCAAACGGCTGCTAATTCAATTCTTCGGCTAACAATTTTTCCCTTTGGAAAAAAGGAAAGGAACCTATGATCAAATGTGTATTTTTTCTGCTTGACAAGGACCAGTAAGGATTTCCACATTTATACGGGTTGCATGAACACACACTCACACACAGGGAAAATTATCTTTCATTCCACACACGCACGTGTTATATGTAGAGGAAAAACTAAATGTAATGAAAATGAAAAACTGCAAGTTTTTAATCACTGATAAACATCATCGACCCCGCCGCACCACACCACACCGCATCGTTATAAATTGATTGGCAACTTACCTTTGTTTTTACGTTCGGATTGGGTTTGGGTCGGCAGCTGCTGCCTCATAACTCTCAACTATTGCAAATCGTTGTCCACACTTTCATTGTATCTTCTTCTGAGATACAATTCGATTTTTAATGGTTTCTCCAAAAAGTTATAACTGTTTCGAGCACAATGTGTGGCCGAGATATTTTAGTTTTGCTTTTTTGGAAGTTCATAAGATTTTTTTCCTATTCTAAAAATGAATTGGATAACTACAATTGTGGAGATGGCATTTTGGGTTCACATAAATTATTAATAAATCCACGCCGCCGATAGCCCATCAAAAAACATTTTTAAAAAAATCACGCCGCCGATAGTCCCTCAAAAAAATATTTTTAAAAAATCCAGGCCGCCGATAGTCCATCAACAAATATTTTTAAAAAATCCACGCCCCCGATAGTCCATCAAAAAATATTTTTAAAAAATCCACCTCGCCGATAGTCCATCAAAAAATATTTTTAAAAATCCACGCCTCGTATAGTCCAATTAAAAGAGCTTACTAAACCTTGATCAATATCAAGATCACGTTTAAAGAGGTTTAACCAAGGCGTGGATTTTTTTAAAGAATATTATTCAAGGGTTAACCAATGCGTGGATTTTTTTAAAGAATATTTTTCAAGGCTTAACCAAGGCGTGGATTTTTTTTAAAGAATATTTTTCAGGGGTTAACCAAGGCGTGGATTTTTTTAAAGAATATTTTTCAAGGCTTAACCAAGGCGTGGATTTTTTGAAAGAATATTTTTCAAGGCTTAACCAAGGCGTGGATTTTTTGAAAGAATATTTTTCAAGGCTTAACCAAGGCGTGGATTTTTTTAAAGAATATTTTTCAGGGGTTAACCAAGGTGTGGATTTTTTTAAAGAATATTTTTCAAGGCTTAACCAAGGCGTGGATTTTTTTAAAGAATATTTTTCAAGGCTTAACCAAGGCGTGGATTTTTTGAAATAATATTTTTCAAGGCTTAACCAAGGCGTGGATTTTTTGAAAGAATATTTTTCAAGGCTTAACCAAGGCGTGGATTTTTTGAAAAATATTTTTCAAGGCTCAACCAAGGCGTGGATTTTTTGAAAAATATTTTTCAAGGCTTAACCAAGGCGTGTATTTTTTGAAAGAATATTTTTCAAGGCTTAACCAAGGAGTGGATTTTTTGAAAGAATATTTTTCAAGGCTTAACCAAGGCGTGGATTTTTTGAAAGAATATTTTTCAGGAGTTAACCAAGGCGTGGATTTTTTTAAAGAATATTTATCAAGGGTTAACCAAGGCGTGGATTTTTTTAAAGAATATTTATCAAGGGTTAACCAAGGCATGGATTTTTTGAAAAAATATATATGAAAGAAAGGTAAACTCGTTTAAAAGTCATATCTAACACCTGGTCTAACTACACCTAATGTAGCGATAAAAAAGAGAAACAACAAATAATCTCCATAAACTATTTAGCATGTGTGATGACTAATAGCTGTCAATGTTACAGACGCCACAAATTAATCAAAAAAAAAATCCAACTACACTGGAAATCGCGCATCATTTCGATTTCCAACCTAGAAAACAGCAACAAAAAACGACCAAAAAATCTCAAACTGATTTTTTGGGGTAAAATATTATTATCATCATTATTTTGTTGCCGTTTTTTTTAAACAAATTACCCCACCAAAAATGATATTTAAAGTAAAGCTTACGGAATACAATGTGTGACTTGTTGGTGGTTTTGTTATTCGTGAGTGCACACAATCTTCAGCTACAAACCCTATGTCTAAGTTTTTGGTTTTTGGTCGTCTATGGATAATTTACGCAATTAATTGCTGCCCTCAGTGGGTGGTCGTAAAGATTAACAGTTTTTTCACCCTGTCAAACCATCAAAATAATCATTCATAGATTAGAGTAACATGAAGAAAATTAATAAAGAATTCTCTATCCACAAAACTCACGATGGGCTTAAACGCTTCTTCTTCGCGTTGATGGTTTATTTGGCATTGCTGCGTTTTTTGAGGTTGTTTTTATATCTCTTCAAAACATTTTTTATCTTTTAAAGTATTTTTTCTTCAGTTTTTTTTTTTTTTAATTATTATACACGGAAATCTGCTTTAAAAGTGAGAAATTAATCAAGTCTTCTTCACAATTCCCCTCTACCCTTGGTTTTCATTGAAACAACACACAAAGCTCGGTGTGGTATTCTCTCACAAGGAAGGTGACTAATATTTTATTATTGTCAGTTAAACTCGAATCAAAATATAAACTTCATAATTTTACAGAAATCAGATCATGTAGTAGTTGCTACCCAATGATAGCTCAAAATACCAAATTACTGTCAATTCGGTTTAAAATTGGGCCCAAACTCCCTAAAAATATAAAAATTAAAGAATATATGTGTAGGACCTACCCTAAAATGTGAACGAATATTTATAGTTTTTGGTAGGATAATATTTTACCCAATGCAAATCTAATATACTATTTTGGTTGAAAACGTTCTCAAACTCCAAACAATATCGTAGTTTTGGGGGCTCATATATATGGGGCCTACTGTGCAATGCTACCCAATGAGAACCCAAAGTACCAAATTTCAGTCACCGCCTGCCGCTCCCCAAAATATCAACAGTTAGGGCCAACACTAAATATTGTTGTAAATAACTTAGATACATTTTTATTATTAAAGCAGAAAGGAATATAAAAGGACTATAAACGCTATATGCTATAGCCATGTATATTTTGAAAAATAAATGTCGATTTCTTTATTATAAAAATAAAATGTATTATTTTTTCGAATAAAACATCCGATAAATTTTCGAATTTCTAATAAAAACAACCAATTTTTTGATAATTTCTGAAAAAATATCCGAAAATGTTCCTCCAGAGTTTTGTCCGAAATTGTGCAGAAAATCGAAAAGTCCCTTAAAATTTCCCTTTATTTCACCCGAGCTTCCTTCCGATTTTTTTTCAACAAAACTTTCCGAATCTTTGTGTACTTTCACAAAATTCAAGCCAAAGTTCAAGCCTCATTTTCTAAGCAACGAGGCTGTAATTTAGCAATACGTTGTAATTATACTCTAGGCAACCTTGTTGTAAGTGTATTATAGCTTTGTATGACCCAAGAGTTTGTATCGTCGTTGGCCCTAGACAGGGTTCAGGCCACAGTTATGCACCAATCGTCCCGAAATTTAGCATGTATGTCTTGTACTGGCCAAAAAAGACCTCTACTGGTAATGATCCGTTAATATTTGCAGGGATCTACGGAAAGGGGAAGTCGATCTGGCCAACTAATTCGAATGATTGGTCAAATGAACCAAAACTTGTTTGTATAAAAAACAAAATTTGAATCTTATAGGATAAATTCTTACACCGGGATAACATGATTGGGAAAAAGTGCCTTAGAGGAGCTATCCACCTCTAATCGTTGAAGAGAGCGCAAATATCGCGAAATATTACCCAGGCTCGGAATATAGATCCGAAGAAACTTAGAGCTCAGAGGTAGTTGTGTAGGGTATCACATGATCGGACCCGGCCGACTATACTACTCGGCCCATATAAAGGTCCAAGCCTCGTCTTAGGTATGTTGGAGGTCATATTCCACAATTTGCATTTTTCATCTACAAAATTTGGTATATCGTTTCCTCATAGGATTATTACAATATATCGGATCAATTTTTGGAAATAGGTTCCCATATCCACATCGATTTAACTATTTTATATGTCAATCTCATTGTAGACGTTTCTACCGGTTTAGGGGTATTTTAGATTTTTTAAATTGAGATTTTTTTTAATATAATGCTGATTAAGTAGTACTGAGCAGTATTTAGAATATTTGTTAATGGGTACTTAATTTATGGATCTATTTTTCGAATATTTCTATAAAAATATGTATAAAATAATATAAAAATACTTTTAAGATCAGTGATTAAATAAAAATATTTCTTACAAACAAAATTTCCGCATAATCTCTTTTTAGGTGAATATGCCCAATCTGGAGTCATATTTTTAATCATTACCTGTGCTCGATTTTAGTCAAAAACAAAACAGAAATTATACAACTAACCTTCCCCCAAACAAAAGTGAAGAAGATCAAGGACTAACTAAACCAACCGGGTAAAAAACTTTGAAAACGATTTAAGGTTTATTTTTCGTATGTTTCTAATAAATACTGCAACAAGAATTTTTATATTTTTAAAAATTTGATATTATGATTGGCTTTCCATTTTAAAAACCTAATATGAAAATCATAATAACAATATAATTCTAAATGTATGAATATAAAAATGTAGCATTACTAACGAAATGAGTCAAAAATATATCCATCTCTCTTTTAATTACAGTCTTGATTTTCTCTCACAATGACCTCTGAAATAATTGTCGACCTCAATGTGTATTATACATTACATGTTTAAAACAATAACAAAAAAACTGCAGTTAATTAATACAAATGACATCTCAACAAATCTTTTACACTGCACCCAACCAGTCAAAGAAGACACATATCCCCCATATCAAAATGGGGATACACAAGTGGCGATTAACAACAACAACAAATCAAACTCTCCCACTCGCTTTAATTACTATGGGGAGTATTACTCTCAATTGTAATCACAGCTATTATAATTGCCATTCTCTATATTAAGTGAGAGAGAATGGGAATTGATACATTCATCCATGAGAAAAGATGAATTTACATACATACATCAATTAAAGTGTATTTAACAAATATTAATGTAATACAACAACTACAGCAACAACAACAATAATAATGATGATGAGGTGCAATAAACAACAACATTACCAAGAGTAGAGACATTAATGTCGTTTAAAACAAACAAGAGTGGGGGGAGGTAGTGAGAGGGAGGTTTATATTAACAAAAAAACAAACACCCAGAGACGAAAGAAAACAAAGTACTCTTGGCTACTGTACACCAACAATGCCGTTATGTATTAACACACATACTCACTCACTTGCCACTCTTGTGTTTTATTTCTGTTTTTTTTTCTTTTCTTCTAATTTGTATATGTGTTAGTGTTGTTAGGCAAATGTGCATTTGAAAACGGTTTTTTTATCCGACCAATGAGAATGCAGGAAATGTTAGTTAACAACACTCCACCACTAATGACATCCCACACACACACAGACACCGTTCAAACAACCATAACGGCTCTTGTGTACACAATCAACAATGACTCCACTTGGCATTTGAGAGCCCACAACTACAGAGAGAGTGTGTGTGCGCATTCAATGTATTTTCTGTTGTTGTTTTTGTACTTTTTCTGTTACACTCTTCAAGATCACACTTTTGGAGTTCTCTTGCCTTACAGTATTTGTATTTGTTGGGATAATTTCGTCTGCGGGGATTTGGAATTCTTGTTAGGTTTAGCCTTCTTTCGTTAGTATGGGAGTGTGAATGTGTGTGTTTGGTTGTGTGTAATGGAATTGGAGTTTGAGCATTGTTTATTAAGTGCCATTTATGCGGGTGTTAAGCAACGTTTGGCGCGTTTACATTTCTTCCTACTCCTTGGCTGGCTAAAGGTTCCAATGAATGCATGGTTGGATGGATGAATGCCTGGCTGGTTGATTGGATGATGATGATGTTGTTGATATCTGCACGCGTTCTATGTGTATAGCTATGTTATGCTGTGTGGTAGGTAGTACTGCTGTTTTTTTCTTATTTTATTATTCTTTTGTTTGTTTTTGTAGGTGGAGTCTGTCGTCGTTGTCTATTGTCGTTGTTGGTATAGCCGTTGCTGCGGGGATCATTCATTGAATGTAACCGTTAACTGCTGGGGTTCATGTCGTTTCATTGTCCAAAAACAGTTTCAGTGCTTAACCCGTGCAAAGCCATAATAACAACGGATTGTTTTTAGTAACGCTTCATCATTATCATTGCCAACGACGTCTTTAAGCATTGTCGGATATTTTCATTATTCCCCCACCAAAAAACTACAAGCAAAACAATTCAATAAAGAAATACTAATCAAATTGTTCACCAAAAAAATTTCCTGAAAACGCGTCGGCAAATATTATTTCGAAAAAAGGAAAGAAAAGAAAAAAAAAACAACCACCAAAACCAACAAATAACTAAAGTATTGTTTTCATCAATTCAACAATTGTTCGTTGCATTTATATACACAATAATCAAATTAGTATTGTTAAAGAAAAAAAGATATTCAATAGAAAAAATTATCAACAAAAATAAAACAACAAAAAAATTCAAAATCAAAAGAAATGAATTATGCACTTAAATAATTTTGGGCTTGTGGCCAGAACGTGTAAAATCTGTAAAACTAAGTATAAAGAAACGTTTTAATTTTAATACAAACAAACTACCAATAACACGGATATAAAGGAATACACCGCATATAAGCATCAAAAAATAGCAGTTTGATCTAATTTGTAGCCAGTTGTGGAATATGGTTATATTGTAAGTTTCTTAATTTGAAATATGTTTATATATTATTATAAAATTTTTAGCAAAAAACAAAAAAAAAAATACAAAACTATAACAAAATGTAGAATTGGTTTGAAATAAATCAGAAATAAAATTTCTATATTTTTGTATCAAAATTCAGAAATGTTTGGAGTTCTGTTTGGAAATGTAGAAAATGTATACTTTTCCAGGAAGTTTTGTACCACAGTCATAATCACCAAAGTTGAAATTATCAGCTATATTGGCGATAAAATTAATTAATCATTTTTTTACTATCACCAGTACCTTGGGTCAATATTACAGCCAATATCACAGTATTAAATAGAAAATGCCTTCGAAATCGCTTTTAAGACATCATTAATAGCGAAATATGGATTATAACGATAAAACAAAAGTTAAAAAAAAATCTGAAAAATTTTTAAAAAAATTTCTAAGAATTAACAATAACTGGCAATTTGACGGTAGATTGACTGACAAAATCGGACAAGACGCTATCGACTTTAAAAGGAGGCAAATGTAAACTCCTAGGGGTGGGTTTTGAAAAATGTATTTCTCATTTCGTATATTTTTAGGTTCAAGATAGGGTTACTAGGTATTATGTTATAAGATAAAGTAAAATCTAGTGTCAAATGAAAAAAAATCCCAAAATTCAAAAGTCCTAAAAAAGTTCTGCAGTTTTTTACTATCGCTCAGGCGTCCAATTTCGCTGATCACCTGACCGCCGTTATAAGCAACATCGACTGTAAAAGGAAGCAAATGTAAAACAAGTAAAAAAGTGTCAGTCGGTGTTGCCGACCCCCAGCTTAAGCTGAAGTCTACGGAATTACTACACACTGGCTTTATTATTTCCTATAAATAGGGTTATACCATCTGTAGAGAGGTACCAGAAGAGGTTGCTCTATAGAAATATATGTTTGACATATCGATGGGTCAACTCTTCTGACATAAACTAAGTTTGGTAAAAATATTACGATTTGTAAAGTTCAGATCAAACTAAAATGTTCATTCGTTTGATATTGAATTAACAAATTTTCAAAATTTTGACAAGAAATGGACCGGCGGGTCCCAAATTTTGGTGAATGTGTGAAATTTCGATAATATTTGATATTCCGTTCGCTTCATATGAAATGTAAAACTATTTAAAATTATGACCGTTTGTGCGGGAGGTACTAGAACGACGGGTAGGACAGAGGGTTCCATATTTGAACATGTTCTGGATAAGATACAAATGTGACTATGTGCAAAGTTTCGAAGGAATGGGATATTCCGTTCGCATCAAGTTTTCAAAGGTGTTACCCTTTGTGGGAGAGGTACTTGAAGGAGTTGACCCATCTTTCAACATTATTCAGTCATGGTTATAATATCAGGTTGTGCAAACTTTGGTTCAAATCGGATAGTCCGTTCGCGTGATATGACAACATTAATTTTTAGCACAATTTTGACCATCGGAGTGAATCGATATTTCCCATCTTCGAACATGAACTATGTTTGAAAGAAATATAAAATGTGCAAAGTTAGGATGAAATCGTTTAATCTCTTCGAGAGTTATCGTGCGCACCAGCTGACCAGACATACGGAGGAACGGAATCAATATTTCCTCATTAGGGTATAATTTTATACCCTAATTTTTTCCTGAGGATATAAAAACAAAGAATTTTATAAGGGAAAAGCGTTTCGGACCAATGTTTATAGAGTCGGAGTTTGAGGTGTGAAAATTCTGCACAGGAACATTTCTGAGGTTGGAAAGCTGAAAGGGTCACTTTTTTATATAGCCAAAATATAGTCCTATATGTTATTACTCTAACAATCCTTTTGGATCCTTTGGACCTTCAAGGTTCTTAATATACAACCAAAGGGGTTTCATCTTCATAAGAAATTTTCCATTTTGTTGCATATTTAGTAAACAATAATTGAGTCATTTATCCATTTTAGGTTCTGATACGAATCATGGTTTTCTCGAAATGTTGACTAAACAAATTATGTTATTTAAGGACACAAAGCCACCAACAAAATTAATGCCACTTTTTGAAACAAATCAAATTCGAATGTTTAAATAAATATCTCAATATAAGAAAAAATGGACTTAAACAACTTTCAAAATAAAAGACCAATTCGTGCAAATTCTTAAAAGAAAAAAGAAAAAAATGTATTTCAAATAAATTTTATAACAAGTCCAGACTACCCTATTCTTACAATAAAGAGAAAATCGTATAAAAATTATATAAACCTTACATTTGTATTAACAACTATATATTGAACATTTTCGTTGTTAAATATTATTTTTAACACTTTTATTTCTCTAACTGTATATACTGATTATAAACCATGAATAAGATGTGATATTGGCAAAAATAAATTATTGGCTTTTCAAAAATGAATATTTAAAAATAGAAGTAAAAGAACTATGTTTGATTCATCTTTGATCATACCGTCTGATTGATTCAGCGACAAATAAATCATCACCAATTATAAACAACGAATAACTAAATGGAGAACATGGATACTATGGAGCTATGGTTGATTGATGTCTCATCTAGACAAACATCAGGCAATTAGGAGATTATCTCATTCAAAATATAAAGATGTTTCCTTAAAAAAATATTTCTTAATTATCAAGACATGACTGCTGTGATAGGCCAAACAATAAAGAACAAGTGACAAAAAGTAACCCTCCTAACCCTCCTAATCCAAAGATTTTCCTTAATAAATTTATAAAAAAGTGTTAAAGCCACTAGGCCTCCCAACGACACAGACCTCACACGATGAACATGTTAAATGCATAAAAGAAAACAAATCAAAGGCCATATCACACAAAAGGTTTCCACTGTAATGAACAACGGCAACAACAACAATAATAGCGATTAACTCTATCAAAGTGACATTTTAATAAAAAAAAACAGACAACAAATGAAAAACGAAATACAACAAACACGAAAACATAATTTACTCATTGATAGCACATTATGATGTCAAAACCCCTAAATTATGGTCAATTCGGTGGATAGAAGGACGGACAGACATTCATCGACGAACAAATAAAGAAATTTCTAACCAAATTTTCATAAGGTGAAAGAAAGGAAAAAAAGAAAAGGTATCGTTTTTACTCACCAGAAGAAGAAGAACAAAGATCACATCTTAACTACTAACCATCCCCAGACTCACACAGAGACAACAATGGTTAATCTTGTTGAGGTGACAAACTTATTATGTTTGTTTGTGTGTTTGGTTTTTTATTTTCTGGGCAGATCAAAACACTAAATTCTCTGACACTATCAATGGTTGAAATCTTCATCCGAAATTCAAGCTGACCAACAATTAGAAATATAATCCGAAAAAGAGAATTAATAAGCAGTAGGATTATTAAGAGAAGTGATGGGGAAAGAGAGAGAGAGAACGAAATTCCCTATGGAATATTACCAAGAGCATAATTGAATGTGAAACGTTAATGAGAAATCGAAAAACTAATTCTCAATAATGTACATAATTACAAGGAGAATTCATGTAAATGGGGAAAAGAGAGTGTGAGAAATGTAAGAAACACCAGTGAATATGAAAAGGAATTTTGCAAGAATATTGGGTAAAAACAGATTGGAATGATACAATTTTATTACAATGATATAATACAAAAATAATAAATTATATACAATTAATTTATAAGTAGCTTAAAAATATTTATAAAATATATAAAAATGTGTAACACTATATAAGCCGGGTAAGCCTTAAAAAGCAGTAATTAATACAAAAAAAAAAAATCCAAATGTTGTACAGAGATGAGGTAAAATTTAAATTATTCAAAAATCAACACATAACAATTTTTCTGCAGAGAAACCCAATATTTACAAATAACTTTATTTAAAAAAAAAATAATTCAGATATTTTTTCTATTCAGCAATTCTTTTATATAGTAAAATAAGCATACACATTAATAAAGAAAAAACAATTCTGTAATCTTTCCCTATAGACAAAGTAATGTGAAATTTTTCTAAAGAAAAAGAAAATTCAGCAGGGGACAAAATAAATTCTGCTAACGTTTTAACAGAAAAAATTAATTCAGCTAACTTTTTTGGTAGAAAAAGTGAATTCAGCTAACTTGTTATACGGAAAATCTAATTTAGCTTAATTTTTCTATAGGATAACACAATAATGTAAATGTGTGTGTAGTAAAATCCATTCAATTATCTATTTTCATACAAAAACATCCATTCAGCAAACATATTTTGCATAAAAAGTTCCAATCAACAAAATTTTTCTATATGCTAATTGAATTTTGCATAGTTTTTACTTTAGAAAAATTAACTTCGTCCAATTTTTTTTTCTCTAGAATCACTTTAACCATTTTCTTCATTGAAAGAGTCAATTCCGCTCCTTTTTTCTATAAAATAATAAATTCAGCAAACAATTTATGATGAAAAAAGTGAATTCAGCACACTTTCTCTATGAAATAGTCAATTCAGCAGACATTTTATATAACGTCAATTCAGCAAACAGTTTTTAGAGTAAAATTGATTTAAGTTAGCTTTTTCTAAAGAATAATTAAATTCAGCAAACTATTTTGAAGGAAAACACACATTCAGCTAACTCTTAAAGGCATATTATGTCAATTCAGTTAAATTTGAGCATAGAAAAATCTATCAACTCTATTAAGTCACCTTTTTCTACAGATTAAGTAAATTCAGCTAACTATTTCTATGGAAAACGTCCATTCAGCTAAAATATTATGTCAATTCAGTTAAATTTATGAATGGAGAAATCTATCAATTTTATTTCGTTTGTAGAAAACCCCAAGTCAGCATGTTTTTCTATAGAAAAAGTCAATTCTATATTAAAATTGAATAAATTCAATTTTTTTCTAAAAATAATGTTTATTTAGCTAACTATTTCTAAGAAAAAAACCCCATTCAGCTAACTTTTTACAATATATTATTCCATTTCAGTCGTCTATGGAAAAATTAATCAACCTCATTTTTGTAGAAAGACTCAATTCAGGAAGCTTTTTCTATTGAAAATGTCAATTAAGCAAACAGTTTGTACAGTAAAATTGAATTAAGTCCACTTTTTCTACAGAATAAATCAATTCGGCTAACTATTTCTAAGGAAAGCGCCCATTCAGCTAACTATTTTGTAAATAAAATGTTCTCTGCAAACTTGTTCGAATTTTTCTACAGACAGAATTTATGTCAGCAACACTTTCTACTGTAAAACTAGTTGTTCTAATTATTGTTTTTTTGAAACTTCTTTAGGAATAACCAATTCAGCAAGCTTTTACTGTAGAAAACGTCAATTCAGCTAAGTTTTTCTATAATAAAAAACAATTAGGTTAACTATTTTCTCAGAAAAAGTAAATTCAGCCAGCTTTTTCTATAGAAAACGTCAATTCAGCTAACTTTTTCTAACAAAATGACAATTCACAAACTGTTTTTTGTAATAAAAATGAATTGCATAGGTAATTCAGCAATTTTGTGCTGTAGAAAGGCCAATTCAGCAAGCTTCTTCTAAAAAAATTATATTCAGCAAATTGTTTCTGTAATACAAATTGCAGCTAGTTATATTCAGCTGACTTTTTGTATAGGAAAAATCAGTATAGATTTTTTTAAGTCCAATTCAGCCAACATTTTTCTATAAAAATATCAATTCAGCTAAAATTCCCACACAAAAATCAATTCAGCTAACTTTTTTACTCCTGAAGATACATATTTATAATAAATATGCACACCTCCTTATTTGTGTTTTTTTTTTATTGATTTCCATGTTCCCTAATGCTCCATAGTGTGTTTAATGATTTCCCAGGGAAAACCCTGATCGACCATAGAGAGTTATTGACAACAAATAGATACATTAATTAAAACTATCCGCAAGAACGACAACAACAACAGCAACAAGACATTAGGCAAACAAAGGTTTTAACGCCACCAAAGAAAACACAACGCACAAAAACAACAACAACGACAACAACAGCACCTTAAGACATGTAACAAACCCAGTAAGCTGAACGACCACATGGAATGACAGACAGACAAATGTATTCACAACATAGGTAGGTCAACACCACAAGAAAGGCAAAAACAACAACAACAGCAAACGAGAGTCATTAACGTAGACAGCACAACACATAAGCAGATTGATATGATCTCTACGAGATTTAGGCCCTAAAAATCTTTGTAAAGAGATGCTGTAGCATCTCGACAATAATTTTTTTACCACAATTCTATTTGTGTTGTTGTTGCTGTTTTCCTTTTGGACCACACTTTGTTTTTGCCCTACAAAATGTAACAATAACCTGCTGACTTCCTAGTATCCATAATAAAAATTATTTTTATGTCTATAGTTTAGAATGAAATGAAAAAAAAAAGAAATAAAAACATTAGGAAAACGAAACGAATCTCCAAATACCCAAAACAAACCATAAACATTCCAATAAAATAAAACATACACACACAAGGTTTTAAATATTTAAAGATGGATTGATGAATCAAACGTAGCATATTAACAGTCGCCCTTTTCCCCAATGGTATTTTGGGTTTGGCGAGAGGTTAGAGGATTTTTTTTATTTACTATCATTAATATTAACGAAAAATGGAGCAGATACCCTATAAAAAACAGTGCTGAATTAAATTTTTTCTAATGAAAAATTTTGCTGAATTGAAATTTTCTATTGAAAATATTAGCTGCATTAACATTCTTCTATACAAAAAAAGTTAGCTGAAATATTTTTTTTTTAGAAAAACTTGTCTGAATTTACACATTCCATAGCTGAATTGGTTTTCGTCAGCTGAATTGTATTGCTTTCATAGAAAACGTTAGCTGAATTGGTTTTGCCATCAATAAATCAAGCTGAATCTACTTTTTTTCCATAGAAAAAGTTAGCAGAATTACATTTTCTTTAAGAAAACGTTTGCTGAATTGATTTTTTCTCCATGTATGCTTTATTGAGTTGACTTTTTCTCTAGAAAACCTTGGCTGAATTGATTTATCCTATAGAAAAGTTATGTGAATGCAATTTTTCTGTGAAAAATATTAGCTGAATTGATTTTTTCCTTAGAAAAAGTTAGCTGAATTGACTTTTCTACACCAAAGGATTGCTGAATTGACTTTTCTCTACACAAAAAATTAGCTGAATTTATTTTTTTTTCTTTTGTAAAAGTTAATACATTGATTTTTGTTGCAGAAAAAGTTAGCTGAATTGATTTTTTGTATAGAAAAAGCTTGCTGTATTGGATTTTTCTAAAGATATAACACATAATTGATATTTTATTACAAAAAAAGGTTAACTGAATTGACTTTTTCTACAGCAAAAGCTTGCTGAATTGACTTCTCTACTTAAATTGCTAGCTGAATTTACAATTCCGATGGAAAAAGTACACACATTGATTGATCACATTGATTTTTATTATAGAAAATGTTAGCTGAATTTGTGATATCTATAGAAAAGGCCTGCTGAATTTACTTAATTAGCCGAATCTAATCAAATTGATTTTTATTAAAGAAGAAGTTCGCTGAATTAACTTTTTCTTTAGAAAAAGCTTGCTGAATTGATTATTTCTACACAATTTGCTAGCGAAATTTACTTTTTCTAAGGAAAAAGTTAATCTAATTGTTCTTTATTATAGAAAAAGTTAGCTGAATAGACTTTTTCTATAGAAAAAGCTTGCTGAATTAACATTTTACACAGAAATAGTCCGCGGAATTTACTTTTTCTACCAATCAAGTTAATTGATATGATCTTAGTTATGGAAAAATTTAGCTGAATTGACTTTTTCTATAGAAAAAGTTTGCAGAATTGATTTTTATAAAGAAATAGCTAGCTGAATTTAATATTTCTATCGAAAAAGTTAATCAAATTGATTTTTATTACACAAAAAGTTAGCTGAATTGACGTTTTCTATAGCAAATGCTTGCTGAATTGACCTTTCCTTCTGAAATAGCCAGCCAATTTCCATTGGAAAAATTAATCTAATTTATTTTCTTTAGAAAAAGCTTGCTAAATTGACTTTTTCTACATAAATAACCAGCTACATTTATTTTTTCTATTGAAAAAGTTTATAAAGTTAATTTTTACTACAAACAAGTTAGCTGAATTGGCTTTTTCTACAGTAAAAGCTTGCTGAATTGACCTTTTCTCCTGAAATAGCTAGCTGAATTTAGTTTAGAAAAATATTCCGAAAAATAAGTGAAGTTTATTCACTTGGTATAGCGTGATAAATATTCGTTTTAGCCCCATCTAATCACTTTTAAACACAGGGGTTTTTTATGTTTCGACAGTGTGAAATAGTTCGGCAAACCATTGACTCGTGTTGTGTTTTTTATTGCTAATTATGGCCTAAACGCCGAACATAATTTTTTATGAAGCTCCATAGAAGACAAATAGCCAAAACGGAGTGTGCCAAGCGTTTACCAACAACACAGTTAAGCTGTGAAAAATGTTTTATTTTTTACACCATAGACGAGAGAAAAAAACGCTTTAAAAAATGAGCCATAAAATTTTTAAAATATTACCCAAAAAAGATCATAACACCTTAACCCAGACATACCTTAACCAACACCTGGCTGGTTACTGTAACACAAGTAGATTTTTTTTCGAATGTTTTATTTTTTATTTCATTAAATGATCATCATTAAGAGAAACCTGCTGATCAAATTCCTTGCCACACAAACGACTCCCCAAAGCGTCAGATTTGAATTTGGAATTTCTTCTGGATGATCATAATTTTCCAAATTATTTTCAATTGGGGTCTGTCTCTTTTTCTCGTTTGTGAGTTGTGGTCATTTGACTCCATATTAAGATATTATTTTCCCCCTTTAATTGAAGCATTTGCACATAAATTTTTGGTTTGGAAAATTCAAATATCCGAAATCTTCGATAAGACTTTTGTCACTTTCCATGCTCTAGAGAAAGTTGAAGGGAGGATCATATTACTCTCAGTTGAGTTGATGGAGGAAGTTCTTAAGAGATAGGTAGGTGATGATTTCTAGATGACAGTTTCATTTCCTCTCAAATAACTTTTTTTCATTTTCTTATTAGACGCCTACAGACACAAGAAAGGTCTAGCCAAAACTGGAATTTTAAGAAGAACTTGACTGAATCGACATTGAAAAGCTTTACTGAATTGATATTTAGAGAAACAAAATTTGCTGAAATTATTTTTTCCTTTAGTAAAAGTTAGCTGAATTTAATTTTTCTATTAAGACATTTTGCTAATTGACTTTTCATCAGAATTTACTTTTGCTATAGAAAAATTTAGCTGAATTGATTTTTCTGATTGCTGAATTAATGTTTTCCTATTGAAAAACGTAATTTTGTTGATTTTCAGTAGAAAAAGTTAGCTGAATTTACTTTTAATGCAGAAAATATTTGCTGAATTGACATTGCCATACAAACAACTAGCTGAATTTACTTTTCCATACTATCAATTAGCTCATTTGAATTTTTTAATAGGAAACATTAACTAAATTGACTTCTTCTATAAAAAAATTAGCTGAATTGACTTTTTTTATAGAACTTGATCTTTGCTGAATTTATATTATTTAGAAAAAATGTGCTGATTTGAAAAAGTTGGCTGAATTTACCCTTTCTACTAAAATAGTTACTTTAATAATTCCAAAAAAATTTATTTCTTTTACAGAAATGCCTACTGCTTCAATTCCCGCAAACAGCAACAGATGAACATGGGCCACAGATCGAAGCGGGACTGGGATATAAACGATGCTGTTGTGCCCCAAGTCAGTGATACCGATTTCGATGAGTTCAGCGAATGGACCGACGGCCATGTTCGTCTCATCTATCCCATTAACAATGAAGAGGCTAAGAAACATATATCCGGTTGGGCTATGCGTAACACCAATAACCACAATGTCAACATCTTGAAGAAAAGTTGTCTGGGTGTCTTGGTCTGCTCGCAGAACTGTACCCTACCGAATGGTAATAAAATCAATTTACGTCCAGCCATTTGTGATAAGGCACGGCGCAAGCAGGAGGGTAAAGCATGTCCGAATAAAACCTGTCGAGGGGGGCGTTTGGAAATTAAGCCGTGTCGCGGCCACTGTGGTTATCCGGTGACACATTTTTGGCGACATTCAAATAATGCGATATTTTTTCAAGCCAAAGGGGTGCATGATCACCCCAAACCGGAACCGAAGAACTCGAGTGTTTCCAAGAGGGCTTTTGGTAGAGTTTCAACGGTGCCACGTAATGGAAGTGCAGCTTCAGGGAGAGGTGCCAAAAAGGCGGCATTAGGTTTGTCAACAAGTCTGCGGCAAATAAAGGCCCACAATAATTTTCTCAATAAGGTTTTGAAGCGTACCAATAAGGCGGCGGCCACGGCGCCGATTACGCACACCACTCATGCCTTGGAGATTTATCAGTTTAATAGTAAGTATCCTTTTCTCGAACCCTTCGGAAAAATATTAAATTTTGTCTGTTTCTTACAGCTTGTACCAAATGTTCGACGCGAAATCAATGCACCTGTGTCCTAGACCCCTTGGCAAATTCGTCGACCTTGAATTACACCTCCGCACCTTTGAATCACTACGAAAGTCTGGCCGCTGCAGCACCTCATCAGAATTACACACACAGTCACAATGTTTATAATGCCATTGAAAATGTCAATCCCAAATGTGAGCCGCCGCCGCCACCGACAGCCCTCCTCACAGTAAATCATCAGCATATAACCTACAATTATCCCATTTATCATACCCCTGCAGCTCCCATGCTAACAGCAGCCAGTGCATCTCTAAATTCCTCACCCAAATCCAGTTCGGATCAACATTCCTGTATAGCCACGACGACATCACCGAATATGGGAATTCATGGGAGCCATCACTACAACGTTCCGCAAGAAGATGCTAAAATACCTGCAGCCAACTATCATCATTATCCTCATCATCACCATCACAATTCGGCCTCAGGTCCAGCCGCATATCCCAGTGAAACGTCCTTGTGTTATAACAACAACTGTGAAACTCTAAATTACAATCAAAGTTCGGGCTATGATTATGATATTTATTCCAAGCAGTTAACACATCCTCATCAAGAGCAACATGCCACAGCGGAACCTGCCGAATATATAAATTATTCCGACTTAAAATGTTCAAGACCCAGTAACAACAACAACAACCATTCCACAGAAGTGGCAACCAATGAACCGGAATTTATAAACTATGCCGAGCTGAAACATTTTCCTCACATTATGGACTCCGCTAATCATGAAATGAAGCCCAGCAGCAAAAGCAATGTAGCAGAAAATTCCACGGCCACCTATCCTGAAATTCCCAGTACCGAAAGATCACCCAATGAAACCTATGATGCGTGTTACTACAACTCCTCCTCCGCCGCCGTACGTCCAACAAAAATTGAAAAACCTAAAGAAAAATATATGGAACCAAGTCCCACAACAACTACATCGGAGGGGGTTTATAACTATGACAATGTCAATCAGCACTACCCCAGCAGCGGAAATTATTTTGCCAATGTCACCACGGTTAGTGCCAACTCCACAGGGAACATTCCCCATCAATATGGAGGTATTGGTAATTATTATGATACCGGGTCAACAACAATGTCACCAGCATCATCACTGCATTCTCACTCCCATCATCAAGTTGCGACGGCACAAAATCATGCACATCATCACCATTCGCATCATTCATCCGTCTATGAGTATAATGGTACAACTTCGTCATCAGCGTATATTTCCCCCTATGCCTATGATCACATGTCGTCCAGTCGTAGTTCGGGATTAGTGGCAGCAACAGCCTCAGCACCCTGTCACACCTATGCTCATTAGTTTTAGTTTTAAGAAACGATTTTTTATTATTATTACTATTATAAGAATTAACTATTTAATAATATTTATAAATCTAAGATTTTGTTGGAAATATATGTAAGTATGTATGTTAATTATTTTTTTGGAGAAAGCAAAACAAACAAATAAAAAACAGAATGAAGTAAAAGTTATAGTGAATATAAATAAAGTAAAAAGTATAAAAAGATTTGAATTGTGTAATTTATTACTGTATGTGTTTCCGTATAAAAAATAAAACAACAACTATTTCATATTTTGAAAGAAAAAATGAAACAATATGTCTTTTCTAATTAGTTGTTTGTTTTAGAAATGGCAAATTTGTTTGGTAAATATTTATTAAAAACACTTTTAAGCTATAATACTCAACTCAACAATCTACAGTTGAGGTTCTGCAGACCTTGACGCTATGTTGACATTTATGTTCTGCAGTGCCTTATAATTCTGAATATAAAACCCAATGTGTAGTAAAGACAGCAACATAAAAATTACAGGTGTGCTTCATTTTATATCCTAGGCTCCACCTCAGACTTTTCAAATAACAGCAATTTGGAGATATCGTTACATTTGGACTATACCTAAAACCGATGGACCAATTTATCAAATTTTCGATCTTGCACTTCATGCAGACATAAGACAACTTGTTTGAAAATTTCGTCAACGATTTCACATTGTTGTCTGCAAAGTGTCTTCAAGGAATTGCCATTGTCTTACACGATTCGTTAATGTGAATGGTAAGAAACAGAAATATTCTAAATATTTATTCTGAGAGTGGAAAACGCAAACAAAATAGTGTATTTATAAAGTTCTTTACTGTGTATTGAGCGATTGAAGTCGTAGAGTTTGGAATTCGTGTATGTGGCTTCTAAAATATAATTACTCCCAGCACCGTTAAAGAGTTAATAGAACAGAAATTATCTTTGCCTAATCTGTATGTAAAATAGCCTAATAGTTGCTTTATAAACACAAAGGTCAAGTGTTGTTTGTAAATATTTTTCGAAAATGTGTACTAACAAGTAAAAAAGTATCAGTGGGGGTTGCCGACAGATATAGGTTTTATTATTCGCTGTATATATATACACCTTTGGACTTGATCTAGGCTTGGTAAAGAGAATAACTTGTACAAAGTTTGGTTACAATTGGATAGTCCGTTCGTATGATATTATAAAATTAATTTTTAAACACAATTTTGACCATTTTGTGGGTGAGCTATCAGAAGGAGTGGGCCTATATTCCCCATCTTCGAACTTGAGCTAAGTTTGAAAGACGTATTACGACGTGCAAACTTGGACGAAATCGTTTACTCTCTTCGAGAGTTACCGTGCACACCAGCCGGCCAGACAGAAGGACATCGACTCCAAACTGTATTAAACGGGTTTGGTCCAAAGAAACACGAGGTTTAAAACCGAAGAAACACGAGGTTTAAAATCGAAGAAACACGAGGTTTAAAACCAATATTCAATGTGGCTCATAAAATTACTGGCAGTTACATGAAATATAATTTTCAACCCCACATGAAACCACAGTACAGCGAATGATTTTATGAATTGAGGTTTAAACTTCCGATCCAGTATACAAATAAGTGAAACTATGCAAACTACTAACTAAATTGTTGTCACTTTCAAAAGCAAATGTTTCTATAAATTTTACTATTTAATTTTTTAATGGTATTGATATTTATTTGCAAAGACGTTTCCAACCGCACTGGAAATATATTGTACTGGCGCGAAGTCCGATGTAATGAATAACGGACGAGATTCTTTCCAATGTGGATTTTTTAATTCAGAACACTTCGATATGCTGCACTTCAGAGATTTAGTGTGAAAATAGGAAATTATTGCATGCCATTTTTCCATAAATAACGGTTTTTATGAAAATACTAGCAAAGTGCCCGCTACTTCGTATGCGGAAAGGGAATACAAAAACATATTTCATATGGAAATCGTGAATACTGTATAATTTGTTGTACTATAGTTCCAAATTCCACCTCTATTTCTACATCTAATATCATGTTTATTACCATTTAGTACTCTTCACATACATAAGCACTATTTTCCGAAATCCATTTTTTTTTATTTTATTACACAGATTAAAACCAAAAAAAAAAAAAAAAATACATATGGGAGCTATATCTAAATCTGAACCGATTTCCACGAAACTTGACACACATCATTTAGAACAAAAAATTAAGTTTTCGGTCCACTTCATGCCAAAATGGTTATCTGATCATCACCGAAAATTAAAGGCATTGTCCATGACCATAACTGGAACCTCATACAAAATTTCAAAGCGATCAAGGCTATATTTCCGCCATCTAATGGGTTACTGAATAATACCTGAATACGTAAAGCACCTGCAAATTTTTGAGTGTAACTCCCATATCCGAGCAGATACATCACTATATTTGGTATCTATTTAAAGGTCAACCACCCTGGGATGTACTATCAACTTTTGGGGTCTATATCCTTCAGGAGTAAATATATAAAAAAAATGCCTTAAAATGCTTTTTTAGGCGATAGAAACCTATAAAGGCCTTAAAATGCCTTTTTTAGACCACAGAAAATTAAAATGCGTTTTTTAGGCGTTAGAAGCTTTTAAAGGCCTCACAATGCCTTTTTAGACCACCGAAAATTAAAACTCCTTTTTTAGGCGAAAGAAGCCTTTAAAGGCCTTAAAATGCCTTTCTATACCACCGAAAATTTAAATGCGTTTTTAGGCGATAGAAGCTTTTAAAGGCCTTAAAATGCCTTTTTAGATCACAGAAAATTAAAATGCGTTTTCTAGGCGTTAGAAGCGTTTAAAGGCCTTAAAATGCCTTTTTAGACCACAGAAAATTAAAATGCGTTTTCTAGGCGTTAGAAGCGTTTAAAGGCCTTAAAATGCCTTTTTAGGCCACAGAAAATTAAAATGCGTTTTCTAGGCGTTAGAAGCGTTTAAAGGCCTTAAAATGCCTTTTTAGACCACAGAAAATTAAAATGCGTTTTCTAGGCGTTAGAAGCGTTTAAAGGCCTTAAGACGTCTTTTTAGACCACAGAAAATTAAAATGCGTTTTCTAGGCGTTAGAAGCGTTTAAAGGCCTTAAAATGCCTTTTTAGACCACAGAAAATTAAAATGCGTTTTCTAGGCGTTAGAAGCGTTTAAAGGCCTTAAAATGCCTTTTTAGACCACAGAAAATTAAAATGCGTTTTCTAGGCGTTAGAAGCGTTTAAAGGCCTTAAAATGCCTTTTTAGACCACAGAAAATTAAAATGCGTTTTCTAGGCGTTAGAAGCGTTTAAAGGCCTTAAAATGCCTTTTTAGACCACAGAAAATTAAAATGCGTTTTCTAGGCGTTAGAAGCGTTTAAAGACCTTAAAATGCCTTTTTAGACCACAGAAAATTAAAATGCGTTTTCTAGGCGTTAGAAGCGTTTAAAGGCCTTAAAATGCCTTTTTAGACCACAGAAAATTAAAATGCGTTTTCTAGGCGTTAGAAGCGTTTAAAGGCCTTAAAATGCCTTTTTAGACCACAGAAAATTAAAATGCGTTTTCTAGGCGTTAGAAGCGTTTAAATGCCTTAAAATGCCTTTTTAGACCACAGAAAATTAAAATGCGTTTTCTAGGCGTTAGAAGCGTTTAAATGCCTTAAAATGCCTTTTTAGACCACAGAAAATTAAAATGCGTTTTCTAGGCGTTAGAAGCGTTTAAAGGCCTTAAAATGCCTTTTTAGACCACAGAAAATTAAAATGCGTTTTCTAGGCGTTAGAAGCGTTTAAAGGCCTTAAAATGCCTTTTTAGACCACAGAAAATTAAAATGCGTTTTCTAGGCGTTAGAAGCGTTTAAAGGCCTTAAAATGCCTTTTTAGACCACAGAAAATTAAAATGCGTTTTCTAGGCGTTAGAAGCGTTTAAAGGCCTTAAAATGCCTTTTTAGACCACAGAAAATTAAAATGCGTTTTCTAGGCGTTAGAAGCGTTTAAAGGCCTTAAAATGCCTTTTTAGACCACAGAAAATTAAAATGCGTTTTCTAGGCGTTAGAAGCGTTTAAAGGCCTTAAAATGCCTTTTTAGACCACAGAAAATTAAAATGCGTTTTCTAGGCGTTAGAAGCGTTTAAAGGCCTTAAAATGCCTTTTTAGACCACAGAAAATTAAAATGCGTTTTCTAGGCGTTAGAAGCGTTTAAAGGCCTTAAAATGCCTTTTTAGACCACAGAAAATTAAAATGCGTTTTCTAGGCGTTAGAAGCGTTTAAAGGCCTTAAAATGCCTTTTTAGACCACAGAAAATTAAAATGCGTTTTCTAGGCGTTAGAAGCGTTTAAAGGCCTTAAAATGCCTTTTTAGACCACAGAAAATTAAAATGCGTTTTCTAGGCGTTTGAAGCGTTTAAAGGCCTTAAAATGCCGTTTAAAGGCCTTAAAATGCCTTTTTAGACCACAGAAAATTAAAATGCGTTTTCTAGGCGTTAGAAGCGTTTAAAGGCCTTAAAATGCCTTTTTAGACCACAGAAAATTAAAATGCGTTTTCTAGGCGTTAGAAGCGTTTAAATGCCTTAAAATGCCTTTTTAGACCACAGAAAATTAAAATGCGTTTTCTAGGCGTTAGAAGCGTTTAAATGCCTTAAAATGCCTTTTTAGACCACAGAAAATTAAAATGCGTTTTCTAGGCGTTAGAAGCGTTTAAAGGCCTTAAAATGCCTTTTTAGACCACAGAAAATTAAAATGCGTTTTCTAGGCGTTAGAAGCGTTTAAAGGCCTTAAAATGCCTTTTTAGACCACAGAAAATTAAAATGCGTTTTCTAGGCGTTAGAAGCGTTTAAAGGCCTTAAAATGCCTTTTTAGACCACAGAAAATTAAAATGCGTTTTCTAGGCGTTAGAAGCGTTTAAAGGCCTTAAAATGCCTTTTTAGACCACAGAAAATTAAAATTCGTTTTCTAGGCGTTAGAAGCGTTTAAAGGCCTTAAAATGCCTTTTTAGACCACAGAAAATTAAAATGCGTTTTCTAGGCGTTAGAAGCGTTTAAAGGCCTTAAAATGCCTTTTTAGACCACAGAAAATTAAAATGCGTTTTCTAGGCGTTAGAAGCGTTTAAATGCCTTAAAATGCCTTTTTAGACCACAGAAAATTAAAATGCGTTTTCTAGGCGTTAGAAGCGTTTAAAGGCCTTAAAATGCCTTTTTAGACCACAGAAAATTAAAATGCGTTTTCTAGGCGTTAGAAGCGTTTAAAGGCCTTAAAATGCCTTTTTAGACCACAGAAAATTAAAATGCGTTTTCTAGGCGTTAGAAGCGTTTAAAGGCCTTAAAATGCCTTTTTAGACCACAGAAAATTAAAATGCGTTTTCTAGGCGTTAGAAGCGTTTAAAGGCCTTAAAATGCCTTTTTAGACCACAGAAAATTAAAATGCGTTTTCTAGGCGTTAGAAGCGTTTAAAGGCCTTAAAATGCCTTTTTAGACCACAGAAAATTAAAATGCGTTTTCTAGGCGTTAGAAGCGTTTAAAGGCCTTAAAATGCCTTTTTAGACCACAGAAAATTAAAATGCGTTTTCTAGGCGTTAGAAGCGTTTAAAGGCCTTAAAATGCCTTTTTAGACCACAGAAAATTAAAATGCGTTTTCTAGGCGTTAGAAGCGTTTAAAGGCCTTAAAATGCCTTTTTAGACCACAGAAAATTAAAATGCGTTTTCTAGGCGTTAGAAGCGTTTAAAGGCCTTAAAATGCCTTTTTAGACCACAGAAAATTAAAATGCGTTTTCTAGGCGTTAGAAGCGTTTAAAGGCCTTAAAATGCCTTTTTAGAAAATTAAAATGCGTTTTCTAGGCGTTAGAAGCGTTTAAAGGCCTTAAAATGCCTTTTTAGACCACAGATTCTAGAAAATTAAAATGCGTTTTCTAGGCGTTAGAAGCGTTTAAATGCCTTAAAATGCCTTTTTAGACCACAGAAAATTAAAATGCGTTTTCTAGGCGTTAGAAGCGTTTAAAGGCCTTAAAATGCCTTTTTAGACCACAGAAAATTAAAATGCGTTTTCTAGGCGTTAGAAGCGTTTAAATGCCTTAAAATGCCTTTTTAGACCACAGAAAATTAAAATGCGTTTTCTAGGCGTTAGAAGCGTTTAAAGGCCTTAAAATGCCTTTTTAGACCACAGAAAATTAAAATGCGTTTTCTAGGCGTTAGAAGCGTTTAAAGGCCTTAAAATGCCTTTTTAGACCACAGAAAATTAAAATGCGTTTTCTAGGCGTTAGAAGCGTTTAAAGGCCTTAAAATGCCTTTTTAGACCACAGAAAATTAAAATGCGTTTTCTAGGCGTTAGAAGCGTTTAAAGGCCTTAAAATGCCTTTTTAGACCACAGAAAATTAAAATGCGTTTTCTAGGCGTTAGAAGCGTTTAAAGGCCTTAAAATGCCTTTTTAGACCACAGAAAATTAAAATGCGTTTTCTAGGCGTTAGAAGCGTTTAAAGGCCTTAAAATGCCTTTTTAGACCACAGAAAATTAAAATGCGTTTTCTAGGCGTTAGAAGCGTTTAAAGGCCTTAAAATGCCTTTTTAGACCACAGAAAATTAAAATGCGTTTTCTAGGCGTTAGAAGCGTTTAAAGGCCTTAAAATGCCTTTTTAGACCACAGAAAATTAAAATGCGTTTTCTAGGCGTTAGAAGCGTTTAAAGGCCTTAAAATGCCTTTTTAGACCACAGAAAATTAAAATGCGTTTTCTAGGCGTTAGAAGCGTTTAAATGCCTTAAAATGCCTTTTTAGACCACAGAAAATTAAAATGCGTTTTCTAGGCGTTAGAAGCGTTTAAATGCCTTAAAATGCCTTTTTAGACCACAGAAAATTAAAATGCGTTTTCTAGGCGTTAGAAGCGTTTAAAT
>NW_026877732.1:0-22373 GCF_032173495.1 Musca vetustissima | reverse complement strand
TTTTCCACCATCTATATAAGGCGTGGATTTTTTAAATAATTTTTTCCACCATCTATATAAGGCGTGGATTTTTTAAATAATTTTTTCCACCATCTATATAAGGCGTGGATTTTTTAAATAATTTTTTCCACCATCTATATAAGGCGTGGATTTTTTAAATAATTTTTTCCACCATCTATATAAGGCGTGGATTTTTTAAATAATTTTTTCCACCATCTATATAAGGCGTGGATTTTTTAAATAATTTTTTCCACCATCTATATAAGGCGTGTATTTTTTAAATAATTTTTTCCACCATCTATATAAGGCGTGGATTTTTTAAATAATTTTTTCCACCATCTATATAAGGCGTGGATTTTTTAAATAATTTTTTCCACCATCTATATAAGGCGTGGATTTTTTAAATAATTTTTTCCACCATCTATATAAGGCGTGGATTTTTTAAATAATTTTTTCCACCATCTATATAAGGCGTGGATTTTTTAAATAATTTTTTCCACCATCTATATAAGGCGTGGATTTTTTAAATAATTTTTTCCACCATCTATATAAGGCGTGGATTTTTTAAATAATTTTTTCCACCATCTATATAAGGCGTGGATTTTTTAAATAATTTTTTCCACCATCTATATAAGGCGTGGATTTTTTAAATAATTTTTTCCACCATCTATATAAGGCGTGGATTTTTTAAATAATTTTTTCCACCATCTATATAAGGCGTGGATTTTTTAAATAATTTTTTCCACCATCTATATAAGGCGTGGATTTTTTAAATAATTTTTTCCACCATCTATATAAGGCGTGGATTTTTTAAAAAAATTTTTTTCAAGGGCCAACTGAGGCGTGGATTTTTTAAAAAAAAATTTTTTTAAGGTCTATATAAGGCGTGGATTTTTTAATAATTTTTTTCGAATTTTTTTAAATAATTTTTTTCGAGGTCTATATAAGGCGTGGATTTTTTAAATAATTTTTTTCGAGGTCTATATAAGGCGTGGATTTTTTAAATAATTTTTTTCGAGGTCTATATAAGGCGTGGATTTTTTAAATAATTTTTTTCGAGGTCTATATAAGGCGTGGATTTTTTAAATAATTTTTTTCGAGGTCTATATAAGGCGTGGATTTTTTAAATAATTTTTTTCGAGGTCTATATAAGGCGTGGATTTTTTAAATAATTTTTTTCGAGGTCTATATAAGGCGTGGATTTTTTAAATAATTTTTTTCGAGGTCTATATAAGGCGTGGATTTTTTAAATAATTTTTTTCGAGGTATATATAAGGCGTGGATTTTTTAAATAATTTTTTTCGAGGTCTATATAAGGCGTGGATTTTTTAAATAATTTTTTTCGAGGTCTATATAAGGCGTGGATTTTTTAAATAATTTTTTTCGAGGTCTATATAAGGCGTGGATTTTTTAAATAATTTTTTTCGAGGTCTATATAAGGCGTGGATTTTTTAAATAATTTTTTTCGAGGTCTATATAAGGCGTGGATTCTTTAAATAATTTTTTTCGAGGTCTATATAAGGCGTGGATTTTTTAAATAATTTTTTTCGAGGTCTATATAAGGCGTGGATTTTTTAAATAATTTTTTTCGAGGTCTATATAAGGCGTGGATTTTTTAAATAATTTTTTTCGAGGTCTATATAAGGCGTGGATTTTTTAAATAATTTTTTTCGAGGTCTATATAAGGCGTGGATTTTTTAAATAATTTTTTTCGAGGTCTATATAAGGCGTGGATTTTTTAAATAATTTTTTTCGAGGTCTATATAAGGCGTGGATTTTTTAAATAATTTTTTTCGAGGTCTATATAAGGCGTGGATTTTTTAAATAATTTTTTTCGAGGTCTATATAAGGCGTGGATTTTTTAAATAATTTTTTTCGAGGTCTATATAAGGCGTGGATTTTTTAAATAATTTTTTTCGAGGTCTATATAAGGCGTGGATTTTTTAAATAATTTTTTTCGAGGTCTATATAAGGCGTGGATTTTTTAAATAATTTTTTTCGAGGTCTATATAAGGCGTGGATTTTTCGAGCCCCACATTTTTAATTGTTTTTTTTTTTTGCTAAAAATCCAAACTTCCAAACACAGCATCCTTAACCAAATTTTGTCCCCATGATTTGCTGAATGCCCTTGGTGTTTTAACGGCGTTTGTCGTCGCTGTTGTTCTAGCTGTCGTAGTAGTTGTTGTTGTTGTTGACGTTGATTTGCCCTCAACACACAACAACAACAACAACAACGGCAAATGTTGTGTATCCTGCTGTTTAAGTGTTCTTCTGCCATTCGCCAATGTTCTGGTGTTGCCAAATGTATTACAAGTGCAACAACTAGCACAGCGAACACACAGACACACACACTCAAACACAAGTACGAAACGCCAACAACCAAAAAATCACAGTTGGAAAAATCGTTTCTATGTTTATTTTTGGTGTACAGCAATAGTTTTTAGAGAACCAACAGAGAGGGGTGGCGAACAACTCAGGGTACTATTTCAAAATATAAATATGAAAACAATTTTAATTACACACTCAATTCGCATTTTTATACCCTTCACCACACTGTGGTACAGGGTATTATGTCTATGTGCATATGTTTGTAACAGGCAAAAGGAAACGACACTTGAAAATCGGTTCATATTTAGATATAGCTCCCATATATATTTTCGTCCGATTAAAGGTAAATGGTGCCCCAAAGTCCCTAAATATCTTTCGATTTGCACGAAATTTGGCATAGGGTACTGATTTAAGCCTAGAATGAAGTGTGCTAAATTTTCGTCCGATTAAATGTAAATTGTGCACTAACGACCCATAGCTACGCCGATTGACACAACATACGGAAATAAGTATATATATCCAAAGTGGTGAAGGGCATCATATAGTCGGCCCAGTCCGACTTTACTACTTTCCTTACTGGTTTTATATACCTGATGAATATGAGAGAGAATGTGTGTGTGTATGAGTGCATATATGTGTGTGTACTTTAGTAACATTGGCCAAATTATTGCAGTTAAGTAAACTGAACTTTTGAGAGCTAATAAAAACGATGTTATGAATACATAAAATCAATTACCTGGAAATTTTTAGTTTTTTTTTTGGAGAATGTCCTTGACATAAAAGGATATTTTTAAAATATTTTTTAGGAACCCGAGAAGGTGAGGAATTTTAAAAATATTTTTTAAAATTAATTTATAGGACCTACATGTAAGCGTGGATTTAATTTTAATTAATTTTGAATTGATTTAATTTTCAAGGCCTACCTTAAGGCTTGGTTTTGCTAAAATTAATTTTCAAGGCCTACATTTAGACGTGGACTTTTAAAAATAATTTTCAAGGCCTATATTTAGCCGTAAACTTTTAAATTAATTTTCATGGCCTACCAATAGGCGTGGATTTTTTAAAACTAATATTCATGGCCTACCAATAGGCGTGGATTTTTTTAAAAATAATTTTCATGGCCTACCAATAGGCGTGGATTTTTTAAAAATAATTTTCATGGCCTACCATTAGGCGTGGATTTTTTAAAAATAATTTTCATGGCCTACCAATAGGCGTGGATTTTTTAAAAATAATTTTCATGGCCTACCAATAGGCGTGGATATTTTAAAAAATAATTTTCATGGCCTACCAATAGGCGTGGATTTTTTTAAAAATAATTTTCATGGCCTACCAATAGGCGTGGATTTTTTTAAAAATAATTTTCATGGCCTACCAATAGGCGTGGATTTTTTTAAAAATAATTTTCATGGCCTACCAATAGGCGAGGATTTTTTTTTAAATAATTTTCATGGCCTACCAATAGGCGTGGATTTTTTATAGGATATTTTTCAAGGCCTACCAATAGGCGTGGATTTTTTTTAAAATTCAGTTTCAAAGCCTACCAATAGGCGTGGATTATTTAAAATTCAGTTTCAAAGCCTACCAATAGGCGTGGATTATTTAAAATTCAGTTTCAAAGCCTATCCTTAGGCTTGGATTTTTTAAAACTAATTTTCATGGCCTACCAATAGGCGTGGATATTTTAAAATTCATTTCTAAAGCCTATCCTTAGGCGTGGATTATTTAAAATTCATTTTCAAAGCCTATCCTTAGGAGTTGGTTTTTTAAAATTTATTTTCAAAGCCTATCCTTAGGAGTGGATTTTTTAAAAGTCATTTTCAAAGCTTATCCTTAGGCGTGAATTTTTTAAAATTCATTTTCAAAGCGTGGATTTTTTAAAATTCATTTTCAAGGCTTATCCTTAGGCGTGGATTTTTTAAAATTCATTTTCAAGGCCTACCTTAAGGCTTGGTTTTGTTAAAATTAATTTTCAAGGCCTACATTTAGGCGTGGATTTTTTAAAATTCATTTTCAAAGTCTGTCCTTAGGCGTGGACTTTCTTTAAATTCATTTTTAAAGCCTATCCTTAGGCGTGGATTTTTTTTAAATTCATTTTCAAAGCCTATCCTTAGGCGTGGATTTTTTAAAATTAATTTTCAAAGCCTATCCTTATTCAGTTTTAAAGCCTATCCTTAGGCGTGGATTTTTTTAAAATTCATTTTCAAAGCCTATCCTTAGGCGTGTATGTTTTAAAATAAATTTTCAAGGCCTGGAAGTAAATATTCCCAATTTACAATTTCTCTTCCCCATTCCTCATTTTTATTACTTTTTTCAATATACCTCCATTGCTTGACAATTGCCAAATGAGTTGCAACATTTCAACTTTTCGCTTGGAAAATTGTTTCATAATTTTTTGTTTTTTTTTTTTTTGTTCACAAAACATAAATGTTTCATTTAAGTTATGCTGTTTAACTTCGTCCCTCCCGCCAAGCATTTCTAACTCCAAACACAGCTTGAGTGCGGGAGAAAATTGAAAATTTATGTTTTTCATAATAATTTCCCTATTTTCTTCGGCGTTGTTGGCGTTCTCGGTCGGTTGGTCGGTTGGCTGTTTGTTAGTGTTTACACTTTCACTTTGTCCTGTCACTCATAACTAATGGCTGTTTGCTTTTGGCAGAGAGTCCTCTAGCAGCACTCAGACCTCCTTACCCCTGCTAAAATTTTGAACTTGCCTTTTAGGTTACCACCCAGTGCAGCAAAACTCCTTGGAGTTACTTTTTCACCTCCTCCAGAGCTCACACACACACACACACCCTCCTCCACTGATACACTTGCACTTGCTGCAGCGTGAATAACATGTTATTTTCAGTTTGTGTAGTTCTTACAACTATTAAAGTTCCAATTTTTTTTCTTCTTCGTAGTTTAAAGTACAAGACGAAGAAAAATAAGAAATGCACGTAAAATTCATAAGACTGTTTTAGTTTTATTTTTTTTCTGCTGCAGCTCGAGAAAAAAAGTTTAAAATATGTACTTGTTTTTATGGGAAGAAGTTCTCCTTGAAAATGTAGTTCCGATACTCCGCCAGTACCTACTATTACCCTTAAATGAGATCACCTTGTTTGCAAAAATTTACAAAATTTCATTTCTTTTTCCTGGAAGAAATGTGTCGCTTGTAAAATGTGTTTAAGTGAAATTTAAGTAATTTGATAAGTGCCGTAAAGTATCCTTTAAATTGTGTTTCGCAGGAATCGACATAAATTTCAAAGCATTTTTTTTTTATTTTGGGGAAAAGTCGAACTGATAGTCGGAAAAAAAAAATTTTTGAAATATTAAAAAACACTCCTGAAGACTTTAAAAAAATATTTTGAAATATTAAAAAACACGCCTGAAGATAGGCTTTAAAAAAAATATTTTGAAATACTAAAAAATCCACGCCTATAGATATGCTTTAAAAAATATTTTTAAAAAAATCCACGCCTATAGATATGCTTTAAAAAATATTTTTAAAAAATCCAATCCTATAGATATGCTTTAAAAAATATTTTAAAAAAATGCAAAAAATATTTTTAAAAAATCCACGCCTATAGATATGCTTTAAAAAATATTTTTAAAAAATCCACGCCTTTTGGTAAAAAAAATATTTTTAAAAAATCCACGCCTTGTTGAATGGTCTTGAAAAAAATATTTTTAAAAAATCCATGCATATTGTGGACCCGCCTATAGATATGCTTTAAAAAATATTTTTAAAAAATTCACGCCTATAGATATGCTTTAAAGAATATTTTTTTAAAAAATCCACGCCTATAGATATGCTTTAAAAAATATTTTTAAAAAATCCACGCCTTGTTCTGGTTCCTTAAAAAATATTTTTAAAAAAATCCACGCCTTTAAAAAATATTTTTAAAAAATCCACGCCTTGCGGGTATGCATTAAAAAAAATTTAAAAAATCCGCAACTTGTGGTTTTGCTTTAAAAAATATTTTTAAAAAATTCACGCCTTGTGGGTATGCTTTAAAAATATTTTTTTAAAAAATCCACGCCTATAGATATGCTATAATAATATTTTTTTAAAAACCACGCCTATAGATATGCTTTAAAAAATATTTTTAAAAAATCCACGCCTATAGATATGCTTTAAAAAATATTTTTAAAAAATCCACGCCTATAGATATGCTTTAAAAAATATTTTTAAAAAATATTTTTAAAAAATCCACGCCTATAGATATGGTTTAAAAAATATTTTCAAAAAATCCACGCCTATAGATATGCTTTAAAAAATATTTTTAAAAAATCCACGCCTATAGATATGCTTTAAAAAATATTTTTAAAAAATCCACGCCTATAGATATGCTTTAAAAAATATTTTTTTTAAAAAACCCACGCCTGTAGATATGCTTTAAAAATATATAAAAAACACGCTTATAGACACGCTTACGCTTTAAAAAATCCACGCCTATAGGTATGCCCAAAAACATTTTTTGTAAAATCAATGCCTAAAAATATGCTCCATTTTTTTTAATAACTTCCACAGAAACGAGACGGCAGGACACACGATACACTTGTCTTACCAAAATATACCAAGATAACAAAATTCCAACAACCACATCATGATTGAAAGCAAACAAACTGAATATAAATTTAATACTGCAATTAAAAAATGTTAGCGGAAGGGCCAGTAGGCCTATGAGGGGGGCAGAAGATATAAATTCATCGTCTGCCAGACAGTTTAAATTTTAATATCAAATATAAATATTTTGTTTGGCTGCCAGCGCAGCCTGTCTTCGTTAAGGACATATGATAACAAAATGTTCGGAATTGTGTTTGTTAAGGGTTCATTGTTCTTTGGTTTTAAAGGACAATGACATTGTCCTCTTATACAAGCTGATAAGACCAGAATAAAGTGTGGGTGATTATTTAATTAATCAGTAAGGAAAGTAGTAAAGTCGGACAGGGCCGACTTTATGATACATTTCACAACTTTGGGTGTATTCAACAGGACTATTGATAAGGTAGAGTTTCAAAAATTAATCAAAAATTCTAGCGAACGGCCAGCGACATCTGCACTTTACCAAACAATGTTATCGACACTATCAACTGATATGGTTTGTGCCTGTACTGTCGATCACAAGGTATCACATTTTCACAACATATTATTGTGAGGTGCAGATGCCGCTGTCAGATTAATAAGACAATATAATTTCAGGGAATACCAAAAAAATTTCAAAGAACTACCAGATTATTAAGGGTGAGATAAAAAAAACTGCAACAAAGTCAAGTGCCATAATTTTTACAATTTGTTTTAAATTTTATTGGATTAAAGCAAAAATGTCGGAAATAGCGACAAATTTTAGAATAAGTTTTGATTTGTTCGAAGTGGTCACCTTTGGCACGAATTATGGCCTTCAAACGGCCAATGAAACCGTCACACGCTGCTCAAATGTTGCTCTTCGGTATTTTGATCCATTCCCGGCGAAGCGTTTGCTTGAGGCCATCGAGACTATGGTATTTTTAAGTGCCAATCTTGCTTTCCAAAATACTTTTCCAAACAATGTTATCGACTGGAATGGTTTCATTCTTTAGTGTCGATCATATGGTATTTTTTAGTGCCAACCTTGCTTTCCAAAATATTTTACCAAACAATGTTATCGACTGGTATGGTTTGTGCCTTTACTGTCGATCACAAGGTACCACATTTTCACAACACATGGTGTCTAAACTGTGATCTGAAATATCGAAGGAGTTTTAATTGGTTTTATTGGCGAACTCCCGTATTCACCCTATTATCATATCATGTAAAGTCAAATTGCTTCGTAACGCTAGAATTGAAAGGAGGTTGTGAGTGTATCGGATGATTTGTGGAATGCTGCCAAGATAGAACATAATACAAACCAATATTTATGATATTCAAAAATATTTTTACAAATGTCAAATGATGTCATTTTATTTTATTATTTTATGAACCTACTCTGGAAATGTCCTTGAAAAAAATATTTTTTTTAAAGAACTCACTGCTAAATCTCCTTGCAAAATTTTTATTTGAAGAGTCCACTCTTAGAGTCCACTCTTAGACAAATATTATTTAAAATATCCACTCTCATGTTGCTTTGAAAAACTGCCTTTAAATGTCTTTTAAATTTAATCGCTGTTAATTAATTTTTCTCCTATAATTTAAAAATTCTCCTCCAGTACGCTTCTTTGCCTTGTCCTCTACCTAGAGACATAGCCACATCCCACACCATCACATACATGGCTCGTTAAGTCGTCTGTACTGTTTGTTAAATTATTTTCAATTAATTTTTTTAATATTTTTTTCTTGTTTTTTTTTCTTTTTTCAATTTTATTTTAGCTCTTGTTGAGCCACGGAGAAATGGCAACTGATGGAGAGAGAAAAGAGGGTGCCAAACAAATAAAAAATGAAATCACTTGGAGTTTGCTTCCATGACCGAACCCAAGTCCAGTCAAGCAATTGAACGAAGCTGGCAAACGCACACAACAATATTACCTTTGATTAAATTCCCGTTTAAAGCCAGGACAACAGGAGCTAGGAGCAAAACAACAAGCTGGAGCAATAAAGGAGGGATATCTATGTGTGGGAGAAAGTTATTCATACTTTAATGTTACTAAAGCGCAAAGGAAAGGAGGAAAAAACTATACGGAATCTTTGAATGTCGACATAACGAAGTAACGAACACAGCAGAACAGCAAAGGACCATGATTGCGAAATGAAATATATTCAACTCCTGTTTACTTATGGTTGGATGACTGGCTGGGTGGGTGACGTGGATGGCTGGCTGGATGTGCGTGGGTAAATACAAAGACATATTCATTGGGGAGCACAGGGAGGAAAAGGGAATACACATATTCCAATGTGGAATAAATAAATGTGTGTGAGAGGTATATTCAATATATGTCAAGTATGTTAACTCTATTTTTTCCATACATCCACCCACTCTATGTGTTCCTCCTCTTGGCAAAGAACTCCATTTACCTGGACATCATTCATAAAACCTCAAGGGGAGGGGTGTTTTTTTATTTACCAAACAAATCTGCATTTGTTTCATTATTCCATTACAGCTCCTGCATTTTATTCTATTCTCGGTTTCTCACACCCCACAATGATTTCAGGAAAAATAAAACAGCCACCATAGTATTGTAATTAAATTAATGATAAATATTTAATATTTTAATGGTTTGAGAAATCGAAAGTGGGGGAAGTTCTTTGTTTTTGTCCCCCGATTGTGCAGGCAAATTAATGTGCAAGAAAATGAGTAGAAGGGACAATAAATATGCGTTAAATTAAGCAGAAATTAAGGAACATAGGACAAAGTAGGACACAAGACATGGGAAATTAAATTCACACACTCTGCAGGAAATTTAAGGAATATTTTCGATTGAAATTCAATTATTCTTTAAAAGGCAAAAATTGGCTTTACTGCATTGTAGTTGGATATATACCGGAGTTTATCAAGCATTTCAAATAATAGCTGAGACACCAAGTGTGGTGAAAATACGGTCGAACATTGTGATCGACAGTGATGACACACACCATCCGTCAATTGTCATAGTGTCGTTAATATTGTTTGTAAGGTGCAGATGTCGCTGTGCGATTAATAAGACAATATTTCATAATTGGGGAATTATTTACAATATAAATTCAGGGAGAATCTTGAAGGAGCATTTTGAGAAACATCTTGTATCAAATAGTAGCAGTGAAGTGGATACCCCAGAACCAATAATAGATGACGGTATAGAGTGTATACCACCTAGCCAAGATGAAGTCAGAATAGCAATCAATCGGCTGAAGAATAATAAAGCAGCAGGTGCCAATGGGTTACAAACCGAACTATTCAAGACTGGCGGTCAGATGCTGGTAAGGAGCATGCACCAGCTGATTGGTTCAATTTGGATAGAAAAATGCATGCCCAATGATTGGAACGACCCTCAGCATTCTGTGTCCCGTGCACAAAAAAGGAGACAAGACGATATGTGCCAGCTATAGAGGAATAAGTCTCCTTCCTATCGCATATAAAGTGCTATTAAGCGTACTGTGTAAAAGACTGAAGCCAATGGTCAATGACATTATTGGACCATACCAATGTGGCTTTAGACCTGGCAAATCCAGCACTGATCAGCTTTTCACTCTACGCCAAGTCCTGGAAAAAACCCAAGAAAAACAAATCGACACATTCCACCTATTCGTCGACTATAAAGCCGCATTCGACAACCCTATCCGTTCCAAGGTGTTTAAAGCCATGTCTGCGTTTGGCATTCCTGCAAAATTAATTCGGCTATGCAGGATAACTTTAATAGACACAAGATCAGCAGTTAAAGTCGGAAAGGACCTATCGGACCTGCTGGAAATGGTCTTTCGAGACCTGCAAAGGTAAACAGTATTGGCACTCTGTACACCAAACGACACATGTTACTCGCCTACGCCGATAACATTGACATAATGGGTCGAACATTGAGAGCGGTAACAGCCACCTTTTAACAAATTGAGAAGGATTCTGCCAAAGTGGGTCTGGCTGGCAGTAAAGGGGGAGAAGACCAAGCATATGGTATCAGCAGTTAAAGTCGGAAAGGACCTATCGGACCTGCTGGAAATGGTCTTTCGAGACCTGCAAAGGTGAACAGTAATGGCACTCTGTACACCAAACGACACATGTTACTCGCCTACGCCGATAGCATCGACATAATGGGTCGAACATTGAGAGCGGTAACAGCCACCTTTGAACAAATTGAGAAGGAGTCTGCCAAAGTGGGTGGGCAGTAAAGGGCGAGAAGACCAAGCATATGGTATCAACGCGCATGACGTCCAGTAGACTCGGACCAACTGTGGAACTTGGGAACTACAGCTTCGATGTAGTCAAAGATTTTATATACCTTGGTACTGCCATAAACAAGACATTAGTTTTGAAATTCGGATAAGGATAGTGATGGCCAACCGATGTTACTATGGTCTGAGCAAACAACTCAAAAGCAAGGCCACCTCCCGCCAGACCAAACTCACACTTTACAAGACTCTGATACTACCCGTGCTGTTATACGGATCTAAAGCATGGGTACTTACGCAAGCAGATGAGGCAGCTCTTGGAGTGTTTTAGAGATAATTCTCCGAAAGATCTATGGGCCGATCAGCGTTGACGGTGAATATCGCCGTCGAATGAACCATGAGTTGTACTAGATATTCTCGGACATCGACATTGTTAGACGTATTGAGCAGCAGCGACTACGTTGGCTAGCTTATGTTGTGAGAATGGATGAAGATGCCCCAGCCCAGAAGGCACATAAAAGTGAACCAGCTGATGTTTCGCGCAGATGGGGAAGGCCAAGAATACGTTGGAAAGATCAAGTCGAAGACAATATCGCCGAAAATGGTCTTTCAAATTGGAAAAACTGCGCAAAAGAGCGACGCGACTGGAAATCTTTTCTAAGCTCGGCTTATGGAACGTAAGTTCTGTCACAAGCCAGCGAAGTAAGTATAATTTCAGGGAACACCAAAAAATTTTGAAGAACTACCAGATTTTACAATATAAATAATTTTTCCTAAAGTCTAAATTTTTAAATAATTTTTTCAAGGATCTATACAAGGCGTGCAATTTTTAAAAATGTTTTCAAGGGACTATACAAGGCGTGGATTTTTAAAAAACGTTTTTTTTTTTCAATTACGTGAAATTGTTAATGGTAGAAGGGTTAATTTGGGAGATCGCCAATAAACTCATCAGGATATTTGCCACAATATAAGCGTAGACACACACCAAATGTGAGAGTGACTTTATGAAACCACCTTGTAGTCGAGAGTAAAGACCCGAATCGTAACTTGTCGACGAAGTATAGATGGCGATATGTGGTTGATGGAGACAAACTAATATTCTAAGACAGACAGAACCATGAGCAGCTTAATTTTGTCGATGGGCATTTATTTCTATATTTTTATACCCTACACAACTATGTTGTCAGGGTATTATAGCTTTGTGCAGCTCCAAGAATTTGTAACGCCGCGAAATATTGGCCCTAGGCCCACCTTTATGTATACCGAACGTCATATCTCGACTAGCTTAGTCGATCTAGACATGTGTGTCCGTCCGTCTGTCCACTATAATTTGTAAACACGACACACGCCTCAGTTATCGACCAATCTTCACTAAATTTTCATGTAGGTTACCACTATAATTTGTAAACACGACACACGCCACAGTTATCGACCAATCTTCACTAAATTTTCATGTATATAGTCATATTTTCATCTAGCGGATGAAATGGACCAACAACTTTGTGGGAAAAATTAAAAAAAATGTATTCTATAGCGTATAGATTTACCCCTGAAGGACATAGACCCGAGAAGTGTATAGAATATCCAAGAGGAGTGGTTGACCTTTAAATGGTTACCAATTATACTGCCCTATGTACTTATAAATATTTTGAAGTCCTTATGTATTAAGATATTATTTAGTAACCCATTTGGATGAAATGTACCGAAGACTTAATTTTGTTGTGTTTTTTCACAACACAACTCACGGTTAAGGGAATCTGGATAGGTAATAAGAAGGGCTGTACTGAATGTTAGGGCCAATAGGGTGCAAATATCGTAAAATATTGCCCAGAGCTCAAAATATAGATATAGTCATATTTTCGTGGAAGTTGTGTAGGGTATCGTATGGTCGGCTCCGTCCGACTATACTGATCCGCTCACTGGTTTAGAATTAGTTAAGACGCAAATATGGAGATCTCTGTAGAAAATTTGCACGTAATTAAGATTTAGATCCATTGAAAATGTATCTAGTCCAGTCATAGTTGTGTACCTGTATGGAAGTAGGATAAATTGGGGAGTTCACCAATAAATAATTATTACTCAGTTCAGTTCAGATATTTGCCACCAGATGACGTTCATATATGACCTAAGTATAGGCACACACACCGAATATGTAAAGTTTTTGAATCACCTTGTGATCGAAAGTAAAGACACACACACACATCATATTGGTGAAGTATAGGTGGCGCTGTGTGATCGAGAAGAATTATATGCGAACCAGCTAATGGTTCACGCAGAAGCGGAAGGCCAAGAATACCTTGGAAAGATCAAGTCGAAGACAACATCGCCGAAAATGGTCTTTCAAATTGGAAAAACTGCGCAAAAGACCGACGCGCCTGGAAATCTTTCCTAAGCTTGGCGAATGGAACGAAATTTCTGTCACAAGCCAGCTAAGTAAGTAAGTAAAGAATTCCAAAACTATGGAAAATTTAGTAAGGCACAACTATGGGGCAACTGCGCCGAAAATAGAGATATAGATCCAATGATAGTTGTGGAGTAGGGTATATTTGGGAGTTCACCAATAAACACATTACAGGTATTCACTTTAGATATTTGCTACCAGACGTTATTAATTTTACTGAGAGTAAATACTGCTCCGCTTACTAGTTAAATATTTCTATCAATCCCTTCCTATCAAAATAACATTCTCTTGTAATACAATAAAATCGATTGCCTACATTTAGGCCGTTGAGTAATTTCATAAATGTAAATTTCATCAAATCAAAAAAAAAACGAACGTGAATTTCAAATGATTTGTTGATGTTCGCGGAGAATATTTGATGAATATTGAAGGCAAACATAAAAAATAACACACAATAATAAATTTGCTAAACATAGTTTGAAAAATATTCAAATATTCGATGAAATATGATTTCGATGGCCCACCTAAATGTATGCTAAATAACTTGTTTGATTTTTTCAATTTTTTATGAGCACTTACACACCCACACACATTTTTTTTCTTCTGGAAAAAAAAATGAATAAAGAAAAGAAAAAAATATTTGATGGAGGTTATAAAGGAAACAAAATCGGTCTAGCAGTCAGTCAGCTGTTTGAGCGAAAAGGAGAAAGGAATGAGGCATACTTTTAGGCTGTGAGGTAGACAGACATACAGTCAGCCAGCCTGATAGCCAAACAATCAAATTTATATTTTCTAAAAAAATCCTGTAACCTTTTCTAGATGTGTGTGTGTGTGTGAGTTTGACTTTTTAAAACATTTTCCATAAGGTGGATAAACTGTTTCTTTCTGCAAATCCACACCAGGACAGCGATATGTCTTGTTGTTGATGAGTGAGGGTGGTGGTGAAGCTTTCCCTTTTTTTCAAACTGACACACACTTTGACACATTTCAAATCACCCAGCCTGCCGCGTGCCACCTTTATCCTAGTACTGCAGTCAATAGGAGTTGAGTTTGAATGTTTAAAAGAAAGGGAAATAGAATTTTTCTAGGTGGGTGGGAAAAAATACTTTCCATTGAGTAGCTTTACAGAAAAAAGGATACAAAACAACAACAAGGACTTGTCTGACGAATATACAATATTTTTAAGATGTGATCCTCCTGGTCGCTCGCTGTGTACTCTTGTAATGGCTGAGGATGTGGAGTGGTTGTCGTGGTGATGGTGGCAGTGTGTGTGTCAGGGTTTTGCGTCCTGTCAGCAGTTGAAAAAAACCTAAACCTCATTATTTGAAGCAACAGAGCAATGAGGTTTTAATTTTTTGCTCTCTGTTTCTCACACCTCACTTTCTCTCTCCCTTCCCCTGAATTTGAATCTTTTTGCTTCTTAAAAAAAACTCATGTTTTTTTTTGTGTTTAAGGTCTGCCCTCCCTGCATGGTGTTCTTGTCGTCGTTGTTGTCTGCATTTTATATAGCTGTACTTTGAATAATTGAATAAATCACTGCTATAATAAAATATTTACAATATATTTTTTGCTGGTTGTTGTTGCTGGGTTTTTGTGGATTCCCTCTTGTGTGTGTGTTGTTCGACGGCTCCTTGAAAAAGTCCTTGAAACAGGAGAATGACACGGTTTGTTTTGCTCTTTTTTTATTGCTGTTGTATGTATTTGTATTTTAAATACAGAACTCCAGAGAATTCTGTAATAATTTTTTTGTTTACCATTTGACGATGAACTAGACAAAAATAATTATTGAAATAAGTGTAGTATACTTTTGGGAGACGACCCTAAAAAATAATAGTTGTCATGGGAGAAGATTAAAAAAAATATATTTTTTAAATGCCTAATTATTAGTAACTTACTTGGCTTGTGACAGAACTTTCGTTTCATAAGCCGAGCTTAAAAAAGATTTCCAGGCGCTTCGGTCTTTTGCGCAGTTTTTTCTAATTTGAAAGACCATATTCGGTAATGTTGTCTTCCACTTGGTCTTTCCATCGTATTCTTGGCCTTGCCCATCAGCTCTTGTTCCACTTAAGGTTATCCTGCATAGCCGTATTAATTTTGCAAGAATGCCGAACGTAGACATGGCTTTACGCACCTCTAAACGGATAAGGCTGTCGAATGCGGCTTTATAGTCTACGAATAGGTGAAATGTATCGATGTGTTTTTCGTGGTGTTTTCCAGGATTTGGCGCAGTCTGAAAATCTGGTCAATGGTGGATTTGCCGATCTGAAGCCGCATTGGTATGGTCCAATAATGTCATTGACCATTGGCTTCAGTCGTTCACACAGTACGCTGGATAGCACTTTATATACGATGGGAAGAAGACTTATTCCTCTATAGTTGGCACATATCGTCTTGTCTCCTTCTTTGTGCACGGGACACAGGATGCTGAAGTTCCAATCATTGGGCATGCATTCTTCTAGCCAAATTATACTAACCTGATCAACAGTTTTGAATAGTTCGGCTGATAACCCCTCGGCACCTGCTGCTTTATAAATTTTCAGCCGATTGATTGCTATTCTGACTTCATCTTGGCTAGGTGGTATACACTCTATACCATCATCTATTATTGGTTCTGGAGTATCCTCTTCACCGCTACTATTTGATACCAGACGTTTTTCAAAATGCTCCTTCCATACCCTCAACACGCTGTCTGTATCTGTCACCAGGTTTCCTTCATTATCTCTACAGGAGGATGTGCCTGCACCAAATCCTTCGGTTTGGTGTTTTATTCGTTAGTAGAATTTTCGGACTTCATTCTGACTCCTATACATCTCGATTTGCTCACGCTCACGTTTTTCTTGTTCTTTCTTCTTTTTTTCTGAAAATACGTTTCCCCTCGCTCCTTTTCTCCCGATAATTCTCCATCGCATTACGTGTTGCCGCAGGGTTGCCCTATACACTGCGTTTTTCATATCAGTAGCATTACGACACTCCTGATCTTACCACGGATTTCTTGATGGTGGTCTTTGGTACCCAAGTGTTGCTTTTGCTGTAGTTTGTAGGAAGTGCGCAATTCTATGCCACTGTGCTTCTATATTATTATCGGGACGAGGGGTTATTTCGTCAAGCAGTTGGGTAGGTTGAGCAGAGTAGGCTTTTGCTATCTCTTGTGTTTGCAGCTTTTCGACGTCAAATTTCCGTGTTACATTAGATCGGTCCGAATCGATATTCGCTCCTCCGATCGATCGGACGTCTAAAACACTGGATGAATGCCTTCCGTCTATCACAACATCATTGATTTGATTTCTCGTTGTTCGATCGGGAGAAATCCAAGTGGCCTTTTGTATATCGAGATGCTTGAGTCTGGTGCTGCTAACTACCAAATTGTTTTGCTGCTGCGAAGTCAATCAACCTCATGCCCCGTTGTCGGATGTTTCTTCATGAAAGCTGAATTTTCCGACGGTGGGGCCAAAGATATTTTCCCTTCCGATTTTTGCATTAAAATCTCCTAACAGAATTTTAATGTCATGGCCAGGGTAGCGGTCATATGCACTTTCTATGCGCTCGTAAAAAATGTCTTTGGTCTGTGAATCTGGAGACGAGGTTTTTTATTCTCCTGTTAACCATAAATCCGCACCTTTGCTGCTACATTAAGACCGGTACGTACCTTGTCTGCCACAAGGTAATGGCCCGAATCGGTCCGAATATTCGCTCCCCGGATCGATAGGACGCCTAAAACACTGGGTTCATGCCTTCCGTCTATCACAACATGATCGATTTGATATCTCGTTGCTTGATCAGGAGAGATCCAAGTGGCCTGGTGTATATCGAAATGCTTGAATCTTGTGCTAACCTTCATGCTTTTTGCTGCCTCGAAGTCATTCAACCTCATGCCCCGTTGTCGGATGTTTCTTCATGAAGGCTGAATTTTCCGATAGTGGGGCCAAAGATATTTTCCCTTCCGATTTTTGCATTAAAATCTCCTAGCAGAATTTTAATGTCATGGCCAGGCAACGATCATATGCGCTCGTAAAATATGTCTTTGGTCACATTCGCAGATGCAGATTCGCAGATCGTGGTCCTTTATACGTTTGCGGGGGTCGTCAACATTAGGGAGGTTTGGTTTTCCTTTTCTTTGCTTTTTCATCGTAGGTTGAGTTTTTCGAGAGTGGGCAACTAACCCGACGCCTCAACTCATTTTTTTATAGTTCTTATGGGTGAACTCACGGCACATATTAGCTCACTATTTCATCGAGTGATTAAAATAGCTCCCCAGGTGACACCACGGGTAGGTCAGTGTCCACAATTGAGATGAAAGAGGGACCAAGATTAGCCAGGACTTCGCCATGTTAAAGCCAATCAGAGCCGTTGCTTGGTATCTATCATCCCGTACGCCACCCAATTAATATTTTTTTCTATTATTGCCTAAAAGTATGCAATAGCAAAATTTCATTTTACCGTTTTAAATGGATTTTAAACTAGTTTTTATTTCCCTAACTTTTATTTACTTCTGCGAAAGAAAAGAAATTTTCATTTTCTGCGAAAGGAAATTAAAGCGACAAGCATTTAAGCCAACGCTCCTTCATTAAAAAAATACAAAGTTGCAGGCTGCCAACAGATGTTCGCATGCACATGCTGTTAAGCACTTATTTTTGTGAAGATTTTAATAGGAAGTGCATACAAAGTGAGAGTGAAGGCGAAGAAGAAGCTGCCGCTGCTTCTACCCAGAAGAAAGTAAGTATGGGAAGCACCTTAAAATGTTAGCAGCGTGTGCACACGCAAAAAATACGGAATAGTGTCTTCAAAATGTTGCTGTATTTTGTTGTTGTTGTCAAATCCTCACAGACGGCACGTATTTGTGTTTTCCTTCTTCGGCTTCTATTTAAATCATTCATGAGAATACAGACATTGTTTGTGGCTGATGTGGGTGTGAAGGGTGGTGCGGAACGATGTTGATGGTGGTGGTGGTGGCCACCACCAGTCTCAGCCATGCAAATGCAAATTCTTAACGAAATTTTAATTAAATGCACAAAATAAGTAAATGCAAATGCACAAAAGATGCATAAACAGCCTGAAAATAGGCAAATAATTTGAAAAATTTTCTATGTAGATGTTTGTGTGAAACGGATTGAGAGAATAAATGAGCGAATGTATATTCTTCCCATTTCCCATCTGATCTTATTAAGGCACTTTTATTTTCTTAAGTGCCAGAATGATAGAGAGTTTTTCCGTTGAGATGAAACGGATATGGAATTTTTATTTGAATGGGGATAATTAAGCAAATGAAGGACTTAACTGGAATGAGCTATAACACAACGAAGCCATTGAAAAATGAATTGAAAAAAATCCAGGCTTTAGAAAATTGTACACCATATATTTTTAGAGGAGATAACGAAATCAGTAGGGTAATTATGGGACAGCATTTTTCTAAGAATAATTTTTGTCCAGATGTTCATCCGCAGTAAAATGTCTACATTGTAATAAAAATAATTATTTGAGAAAATTTTATAACATATACACCCAACTGATACCAGGTTAGATATCGCAATTCGTAGGGTATATATGGGGTAACAAGTTTCTTCGGGAATATTTTATTTTACAGAGGTGTGACTGCAGAAATTTTAACACATTTACAAAACAAATAATTTTTTGGAGAAAATGCTTCACCATATATAACCTATTGATGATCAGAGGAGATACCGTACTCAGTAGGGTATATATGGGACAAACGTTTTTTAATCAATTCTTTTTATTTTACAGATGTCGGTCTGCAAAAAAATTAACAATAAAACTAATTACCTGAGAAAATTGTATACCATATATACCCTACTCAGTTCGATATCTTCTCTGATCATCTATAGGCGAAATACGAAATTAGTAGGGTATATATGGGATAAAAAAATCTTCCCATTTCATTTTCGTAAAGATAGGCTATTTGCCTATATTAAAAATATTATATTATATAGACTGTGAGAAATGAACGTTTAAAAAATCCACGCCTAAAGGTAGACTGTGAGAAATAAACGTTTAAAAAATCCACGCCTAAAGGTTGACTGTAAGAAATGAACATTAAAAAATCCACGCCTAAAGGTAGACTGTGAGAAATGAACGTTTAAAAAATCCACGCCTAAAGGTAGACTGTGAGAAATGAACGTTTAAAAAATCCACGCCTAAAGGTAGACTGTAAGAAATGACCATTAAAAAATCCACGCCTAAAGGTAGACTGTAAGAAATGAACGTTTAAAAAATCCACGCCTAAGGGTAGACTGTGAGTAATGAACGTTTAAAAAATACACGCCTAAAGGTAGACTGTGAGAAATGAACGTTTAAAAAATCCACGCCTAAAGGTAGACTGAGAAATGAACGTTTAAAAAATCCACGCCTTAAGGTATACCTTGAAAAAGAAATTTTAGAAAATCCACGCCTAAAGGTAGATCATCAATTTAAAAAAATCCACGTCAATGGGTATACATTGGAAAATTAATTTAAAAAATCCAGTGTTATGGTAGATTCAAAAAAAACTGAATATCTGAAATTGGTTTTCTATGCAGTAAAATCTATTTACCAACATCGAATTACCTTTCGATTGTAATTAATAACAATGGAAAATATCTCCTTCGCCAAACAATTCTCGCAATAATATCTGTTTAATCTAAACATATTTTGTTATTAATTTCATTCTTTTGTACGTTAGAATTTGACTACATACTATTTGTATGCATCTTTGTGATTTCCATCACAAATATGCATTGTCAAATTCTAACGAGTGACATCTACGATTAAGCGCCACTTTGCAACTCTCTCGCTTCTCTCGTTGCTTTAAACGTCACCTTTACTTCTCGTTTTGGATTACGTCCAACCACCAGCAACAATTTTGTAAGTTATATTATTTCCGATAATATTTCTAATTAATTCAATAAAAACCCACTGTCAATATTGACAACAAAATTCTAATTCCCCTTGTTTTATTTATTTTTATTTTTTTCATTGCTACGCAAACATTTGGTCCTGAGCGAACCGGATAGTTTAATTGTTCACGACAATTAATACGAAGGTTTTCTTCTTCTTCCCCTTTTTAGAAGACACCACCACAAAATCACCAAACCCATCCTCATTTCTCATCACTCATTTTTTATTTAATAATAATAAAAAAATCAAGGTACGTATCTCTATTTAAGAGTGCATTCGCGAGTGTCGTTGTTTTTCATTAAATTTCCGAAAAAAAAAATAAACATCCAAACAAACATAACCTGGTCGTCTTACAATACGCGGCTTGTTGTTGTTGTACACGATAATCGCTTCATACCCACTCGGTCGTATACAAAGTGATATTTCTCTACGAGAATAAAATAAAACAAAAAAGAAAAAAAAACTAGTGAGAACAGTGAAAAAGTGCATACGTTGTTTCAGTGTTTTTTACATTTAGTAAATATACAAACAAAATAGCCTAAACAGTGTGAATAGAAAAAAATATTAAAAGGCTAAAGCAAAAAAGAAAACAAAAAACAATAACAAATATCCAGGCACTCACTGAAACACACAACTGCATTAACAGCATTAACCAGTATTGTTGTTGTTGTTAATGTTCGATCGCATTCTCACTGTTCCCACTTCAAACCTTTGTATACTCACGAATAGGGTTATTAAAGTGGAGTGATATATTTTTGAAAAATATTTTTTTTAAAAAAATAAAATTTTTTTTGATTAATAATTTCGCTTGTTTTTTCGAACACGATCGAAAATAAAACTTTTAAAAAAATCGTAACGCACCCTACAATCGGTCGTACACTGAGAAAAAAATATATATCAATATAAACATATTTTTTTGCCAATATTAAGATATTGAATTTTACTTAATATTATTAAATTATAATTGAAAATTTTCGAAAAAAAAAAAAAAAAAATTGTTGTGATCGTGTGTACCCTACAGTACATGCACACTACATCCTGCAATTTTAAAAATTAGTGAAAATCATTGAATTTTATTTAAATTTTTCTCTTTTTCAAAAAGTTTTAATTTTTTTTTGGACACCTCCGGTGTTATAATTAAAACTTTGTATATTCCATATACACTTAGAGAAATTTTTTAAATTTTCAGTACACTGGAAAAAAATTTATATTTTAAAATTTTTCGTTTTTCTTGGAAATTTGATAATTTTTGTGGTTCTATCAGAAAAAAGTTGTTGTATTTACGATACATCACTGATTTTTTTTCGATTTTAAGCATTCTGCTCTTGATTTGTTGAATAATTTGAATTTTCATTCAATTTTAATTGAGAAAATAATTGATTTTTGGGTTTTATTAGTTCGATTTTTGATTTTACGGTCACATTTTGGCTTTTAATCCATTTTTTCTAAAAATCATTGCCTTATTTCTACACTTCCCACAAGTGTTCTGAATACATATAAAAATTTTGTTAAATTTTCTTCTTCGAGGAATATTATTTTCTTTATTTTTGAATTAATTCTTTATCAAAATGCCTTTGACTCCATTAGACTTCTTCATCAGAGCCACTGATGCTCTCGTAAAATACGACGCATGCATCACCTCCCTCCAGGAGGAAGATCTTGACGTCTATGCCTTAGAAATTCAGGCAACTGAAGCTAAGGAACTTTGGCGTAAAGTCAAAGAATGTTATGAAAAATGCATGAACGAGATTCACATCGAAGAAAATCCTTCTGAACGGTTGAAAGCAAATATCAGGTCGCTTTTAGAGCCTATGTAAAAGTCTTATCTTCCCTCAATAGAAAGGTTGATCTACTTCGTCCTACACCTAAAACTCCAACTCCAACTAAAGTTAGTAATCCACCGGTCCCTTCACGAGTGAATTTGCCTCAAGATGAGGAAACTGCATCGGTTTCTGGTGTTTCGCACCAAACAGTTACTCTTGCTGATGCTAGTCATATTTC